>NW_016808026.1:1561721-1598421 GCF_001698545.2 Rhinopithecus bieti
TTTTTTTTTTTTTTTTTTTTTTTTTTTTTTTTTTTTTTTACCGTATGTTTGTTGAGGGCATGTGTGTTTTCTTTTGAAATGTCTGTTTATGTCCTTTTCCCACTTTTAATAGCTTTGTTTTCCTTGTAAATTTATTTAAGTTCCGTGTAGATGCTGGGTCTTAAACCTTTGTCAGGTGCATGGTTTGCAAATATTTTCTCCCATTCTGCAGGTTGTCTGTTCACTCTTTTGATAGTTTCTTTTACTGTGCATAAGCTCTTAAGTTTAATCAGATCCCATTTGTCAATTTTTGCTATTGTTGCAATTGCTTTTGGTGTCTTTATCATGAAATATTTGCCAGTTCCTATGTCTGCAATGGGATGGCTAAGGTTATTTTAAGGGTTTTTATAGTTCTGAGTTTTATGTTTAAGTCTTTAATCTGTTTTGAGTTGATTTTTGTACATGGTGTAAACAAGGGGTCTGGTTTTTATTTTCTGCATATGGCTAGCCAGTTATCTCAGCATCATTTATTGAAAAGGGACTCCTTTCCCCTTTGCTTGTTTTTGTCTGCTATGTCAAAGATCAGATGATTGCAGGTGTGCAGACTTTTTTTTTTTTTCCCCTGGGCATTCTTTTCTGTTCCATTGGTCTATTTTTCTGTTTTTATACCAGTACCATACTATTTGGTTATTGTAGCCTTGTAGTACGGTTTGAAGTCAGGTAATGTGATGTCTCCAGCTTTGTTCTTTATTAGGATTGCCTTGGCTTTTGGGCCTTTTTCTTTTGGTTCTGTGTGAATTTTAAAATAGTTTTTGTTTTTCTAGTTCTGTGAAGAATGTCATTGGTAGTTTGATAGGAATAGCTTGAATTTATAAGCTGCTTTGGTCAGTATGTATGACCGTCTTAATGATATCAATTCTTCCTATCCATGGGCATGGAATGTTTTTTCATTTGTTTGTGTCATCTCTGATTTCTTTGAGAGTATTTTGTAATTCCTGTTGTAGAGATCTTTTACCTCCCTGGTTTGCTGTATTCCTAGGTATTGTATTCTTTTTGTGGCAATTGTAAATGGGATTGTGTTTCTGATTTTGCTCTCAGCTTGGCTCTTGTTGGTGTATAGGAGTGCTAGTACATTGACTTTTTATCCTGAAACTTTACTGAAGTTGTTTCTAAGCTGAAGGAGCTTCTGGACTGAGACTATCAGGTTTTCTATGTATAGAATTATGTCATCTTCAAATGGATGTTTGACTTTCTCTCCTATTTAAATGCACTTTATTTCTTTTTCTTCCCTGATTGCTCTGGCCAGGACTTCCAATAGTATGTTGAATAGGAGTGGTGAGAGAGGGCATCTTTGTCTTGTGTTGGTTTTCAAGGAGAATGCTTCCAGCTTTTGCCAGTTCAGTATGATGTTGTCTGTGGGTTTGTCATATATGGCTCATTATTTTGAGGTATGTTCCTTCAATACCAAGTTTATTGAGAGTTTTTAACTCTTGGTCTTTTCTGATATTTGTTGGTTTAAAATCTGTTTTGTCTGAAATTAGGATTGCAACACATACATTTTTCTGATTTCCATTTGCTTGGTAGATTTTTCTCCATCCTTTTAAGTCTATGGGTGTCCTTGCACGTTAAATGGATTTCTTGAATGCAGCATACTAATGGGTCTTGCTTTTTTATCCAGCTTGCCACTCTGTGCCTTTTAATTGGGGCATTTAGCCTATTTACATTCAAGGTTAGTATTGATACATGTGGATTTGATACTGTTATTGTGTTGTTATGTCACATTTTTGTGTAGTCCCTTTATAGTGTCACAGGTCGGTGTACTTAAATGTGTTTTTGTATTGGTTGGTAATGGTATTTCCTTTTCATGATCTCTCGTAAGGTGGGTTTGGTGGTAAGGAACTCTCTCAGCATTTGCTTACCTGAAAAGCATCATATTTCTCCTTTGCTGAGGAGGCTTAGTTTGACTGGATATGACATTCTTGTTTGAATTTTTTTTTTCTTTAAGAATGTTGAATATAGGCCCTCAATCTCTTTGGACATGTAGGGTTTCTGCAGAGAGGTATACTGTTAGCCTGATGGGGTTCCCTTTGTAGGTAACCCTTCTTTTATCTCTAGCCGCGTTGAACATTCTTTCTTTCATTTTGACTTTGGAAAAATCTAATGATTATATGTCTTAGGGAGGATATTCTTGTGTAAAATCTTGCAGGGGTTCTCCATATTTCCTGGATTTGACTGTTGGCCTCTCTAGCGAGGTTGGGGAAGGTTTCATGGACAATATTCTGAAATGTGTTTTCCAAGCTGTTGGCTTTCTCCCCTTTCTTTCAGGGATGCCAGTGATTCCTCAATTCAGTCTCTTTACATGATCCCGTATTTCTCAGAGGTTTTGTTTGTTCCTTTTCTTTTCATTCTTTTTCCTTTATTTTTTGGCTGACTCTCTTATTTCAGGGAGCCAGTCTTCAAGTTCCAGCTTTCTTTCCTCAGTTTTGTCTATTTTGCTGTTAATGCTGGTGATTGCATTGTGAAATTCTTGTACTGTGGTTTTCAGCTCTATCAGATCTGTTAGGTTCTTTTTTATCATGACTATTTTTTATGTCAGCTTCTGTATTGTGTTTATTGTGATTCTTAGTTTCCTTCAGTTGGGTTTTGCTGTTCTCCTGTATCTTAATCATCTTCATTTCTATCCCTATTCTGAATTCTATCTCTGTCATTTCAGCCAACTCATCCTGGTTAAGAACCCTTGTTAGAAAACTAGTGCAATCAGGCCGGGCATGGTGGCTCACAAGTGTAATCCCAGCACTTTGGGAGGCTGAGGTGGGTGGATCATGACCATGAGGATGGTCAAGAGATCGAGACCATCCTGGCCAACATGGTGAAACCCCGTCTGTACTAAAAATACAAAAAAATTAGCTGGGCATGGTGGCATGCGCCTGTAGTCCCAGCCACTTGGGAGAATGAGGCAGGAGAATCACTTGATCCCAGGAGGCAGAGGTCGCAGTGGGCAGAGATTGTGCCACTGCACTCCAGCCTGGCAACAGAGTGAGACTCCGTCTCAAAAAACAAAAAACTAAACAAAACAAAAACTAGTGCAATCATTTGGATGTCATAAGATCTGGCCATTCCAGTTGCTGGAGTTATTGAATTGGTTCTTTTTCATCTTTGTGTGTGTGTGTGTTCCTTTAACTGCTGGGCCGCCTCTGATTGAAATGCTCAGCAAGGTGGGGGCAGGGTGATTGTGCTGGAGTGCCAGGTCAGGCAGCCCTTCCCAGTGAGGAGAAGTGAGGATCAGGACCTGCATGAAGAACAGTCTGGTCAGTTTTTCATCAAGTGGGTGCACTGTGCTACAGTTCTCAACCAGCCCTTGGTCTCTTTGGACTCTCCAGGGCCTGGAGATAGCAAAGGTAAGGGCTACAAGACAGCAAAGTTGGCAACCCGCTCCTCCCAATGGGAGCTCTGTCCCAGGGAGTCGCAGAGCTGCTACTGTCTTAACAGCCCTGGTGTGGGGGCTCACTGGAGACCCAGGCCAGGAGGACCCACCCTGTGAGGAGATATGGGATCAGGGACCCACATAGAAGTCGGTCCACTTTTCCACAGGGCTGCTGCAGTATGCTGGGGGTCCACTCCAATCTCTAGTCACCTCAGATTATCCAGCACCTGAAGGTATCAACAGTGAAGGCTGCTAAACAGTCAAGATGGTTGCCTGCCCCTCCCTCTGAGAGCTCAGTCCCAGGGAGGTAGGGACCTGTTGCTGGCCAGAAAACGCTGGTAGGGGTGGCTGTAGACTCTGACTGGGAGATTCTGCTTAGTGAAGAGAAACAGAAACTGGGACCTACATGAAAGAGCACTCTGACTACTCTGTAGAGTTGCTATGCTGTGCTGGGGGACTGCTTTAGTCCCTAGTCACCTCAGACTCCCTAGAGCCCAAAGGCAGCAACAACCAAAGCTGTGAAACAGCAAAGATGGCAGCCCATCCCTACCCCTGGGAGTTGCATCCCAGGGATGCTCAGAACCATTGGCAGCGGGAAAACACTGGTGAGGGTGACTGGTGACCCTCAGTCTTGCTGCTTTTCGACAGGGTGACTGCACTGAAGGCAACGATGGCTAAGGTTGAGAGATAGCAAAGATGGTAGCCTGTCCCTCTCTCTGGGAGTTTTGTCTCAGGGAGGTATAATGCTGCTACTGGTGGCTGGCTGGAGTTCCACACCAGTGGGTCTTATCCTGCAATGAGTCGTGGAAGTGAGACCTGCAAACTATCACTGTTCAGCCCCCTGGATTCAGCCCCTTTCCTAGGGATATGCGTGGGGGTCTAACATCCCACTTTACTGGAATTGCAGCCGCTTCTGCCTGGAAGCCTAGATATCTAAAGCTCCTAGACCTCTGCGTGTATCTGAGCAGCTGTAGTACTGAGACTCCACATAGGGTTCTGTATATCAGACTGCAGGCTCTGGTGGAGTGCGTTCATGAGGGGATCTCCTGACCTGAGGGTTGCAAAGAGCTGTGGGAGAAGCATGGGTCCCTGGGGTCACTCACATACTCACTGCTTCCCTGGGCTGGGGAGGTTCTCCTGGCTCTGTGTTGCTCCTGGGTGAGTGGTCACACTGCCTTGCTTTTCTCCACTCTCTGTGGGTTGAGTTGTTTTCTTGATGAGTCTCAATGCATGTACCTGGATGTTTCTGTTGAAGGTACTGTATTTACTTGCCCCTTCTATTTTTCTCTGAGAGAGTGGTGCACACTAGCTGCTTCTAGTGGGCCATCTTGGGCAGCCTCTGACTCTTTTTCTTACCCACTCCCACAGCCAATCTGTCAGCCTAAAAACTTATTTTAAAAAAGCAAATGAATAAATGATTATATATTTCATAAAATAAGACAATAATGATGGGAGACTGCAGAGATGGATTGAAATGCTAAATTGACTTTCAATCATGTTTTATATATTTTAACATTAGTAATAAGCTTCTCTGAAATTAATTTCCATATATCCACCCACCATCTTTTAACTAGAAATATTTCAGATTCTCCCTCAGTAATCCTGACAACAAAAACTTTGTAATTTTGGTGTTTTGTTTTGTTACTATAGGGGCTCTATTTTCTCTAATGGCTAACCCTCCATTCATATGTTGACAATCTTGTTGAAATTTAGGATGTTGGATCTCTAGATTTCTCTTTACAATGCAGAGTTACTTGCAATTCAATGTCTGTATTTTTAAAGCAACTTTTATTTCTACTTCCATTACTCAGGGTTAATTGTCTATGCTTCCCAAGGCCAGAAATCTTTCTCCACCTTCCAGGACAACAGATTCCTTCTTGGGAAAATCATGAATGGAAGAGGAACTAGTATTTCTGGCCACTTGTGGGAAAGCACAAATGTATTTGTTTAAATGGGAATGGATGGAATTGTTATCTCCCTTTTGCAGATGAGCCAACTGAGTTTACTTACATACCTTGTTTAAGATCATTAAATTAGTAAGTGGCAGACCTATTTTTAAAACCAATGTAGGAACTATAGGATCCCACCAAAGCCCATGTCCTTTTCATGCAAGAAAGGGATTGGAAACTATCAGGACTTACACGTATGAGATTGTGCTTTGAGAACATGTACTTGGTACCTGGGAAGGGAAAGGGATAGTTGTGAAGGGACAGTGGTTATTGTGTGTACACTATGTGCTAGGCATTGTTTATCAGTTTAAATAACTTATTTCTTTGATTTTAGAAATATTACATGAGAGTCATAAAAAAACCATGAGAAATACATAAAAACATAAGGAAGAAGACAACACAGCAATTCACAGCTCAGAGATAACCACAGTTGACATTTTGGTGTATTTCTCCTCAGTCTTTTTACTATTAACAGATTGAGATCTGGAATGGCACAAAAGGTTCAGACAGTAAAAACAGTTTTGAATACTGCCTTTTCCTTTCAAAGTTATATCCTATGCATTGTTCTAGCTAGAATTTGAATAATTACTTGATGTTTTTGGAAGCTATAATTTGATCTGTGCCATTCTTTTGCTGAGAAGAAAGGATTGGTTTAACTAAAGTAACATAAAAATGGTTTTTTTTTTTTTTTTTGAGGCAGACTCTTGCTCTGTCGCCCAGCCTGGAGTGCAGTGGGATGATCTTGGCTCACTGCAACCTCCGCCTCCTGGGTTCAAGTTATTCTTCTGCCTCAGCCTCTCGAGTAGCTGGAATTACAGGCACACCACCATGCCAGGATAATTTTTTGTATTTTTAGTAGAGATGGGGTTTCGCCATGTTTCCCAGGCTGGTCTCAAACTCCTGAACTCAAGCAATCTGCCCACCTCAGCCTCCCAAAGTGCTAGGATTACAGATGTGAGCCACAGTGCACAGCCAGGTTTTTGTAGAAAAAAAAAAATTATAGAAAGGAAGTAGGTACAAGATACATTGGAATTTTAAATAGCATAACATTTATATAAAACAGGCTCTTCCATGGCACTTCTCTTGTAGGAAACNAGGCAGACTCTTGCTCTGTCGCCCAGCCTGGAGTGCAGTGGGATGATCTTGGCTCACTGCAACCTCCGCCTCCTGGGTTCAAGTTATTCTTCTGCCTCAGCCTCTCGAGTAGCTGGAATTACAGGCACACCACCATGCCAGGATAATTTTTTGTATTTTAGTAGAGATGGGGTTTCGCCATGTTTCCCAGGCTGGTCTCAAACTCCTGAGCTCAAGCAATCTGCCCACCTCAGCCTCCCAAAGTGCTAGGATTACAGATGTGAGCCACAGTGCACAGCCAGGTTTTGTAGAAAAAAAAAATTATAGAAAGGAAGTAGGTACAAGATACATTGGAATTTTAAATAGCATAACATTTATATAAAACAGGCTCTTCCATGGCACTTCTCTTGTAGGAAACTTCCTAAAGGCACAACAAGGTGCCTGACATGGGGGAAACATTCAAACTGAGTAGACTTCTGACTTTTGACCTGTTTTCTGGAAGGGATCCTAAGCAGATCCTAGTAGACTTCAAAGCATACATGGATTTGTTCTGGAATGACCTGGTGCCTCCTCCCTATCCTCTAGTGTCACCTGTCAACACAGTGTTTGCTGAGCTCATACTCTAGGCCAGGCACTCTGTTAGGCACAGGTAATGAGACTCATGAGGCCTTCCCTTTCATAGAGTTTGCAATCCAGTGGGGGAGAAAGGTAGGAATCTACTCTTTGCCTGCTCACTTGAGGACAATGGTGGAAAGTGCAGTGGAAGAAAAGCAGAAGGTTTTGGGAGGCTTGGGGCAGGAGCAGGTGGGAAGTGGGTGGTGGAGAAAAGCTTTGCTAAGGAAGAGAGATTTTTATCTGAGGCTTGAATGATGAGTGAGCTCTGTCCAGGAGAAGTGAATATAGGGAGAGAATTCAGCTGCAGAGAGGACAACATACAAATTCCTGAAGGAAGAGAGTAGCTTGGGGTTCTTGAGAGGTGGAGAGAGACTAGAGTGACTGGGGCATAATAAGTGATTTGAAGTGAGTCTAGATAAGTACTATTGTCTATCTGATGCTGCATCCTTTGATTAATACCACAAGTGAATCTAATAATGCCCACCAGTGGTTGAAACACCCACGTCATACTGGTAATTAGGCCTAGGAAAAGAACAATTTTAATTCTTAGGGAAGGAAATACAAAAAAATGAAAATGTCTGAGAAGGCAAATGCAAGAGAGACTGAAATAGGAAGGACTGTAAACTCAAGGCAAATTTAAAAGGCAGTTTTCCTTTGTTTTAATTCCCAGTGTTTATTTAGAGGATAATATGAGCATACTCCTAAGTTTAATGCTCCTTCCTTGTAAAACATTTTAAACACATTTTAAAATTCCAAGAACAGAAGAAGCTAATGCTCACATTTTTATTCTGAATGAATTGCCAGCATTTTATTCACTAGTTTCACAAAAGAGCTGAAATCTCACTGAGGTTTCTGAATTAAATTAGCTTTCAGAGCCATTTAAAGTTCTTCCATTCTATTAATTCAGCAGACAATCAAGTTGTTCACTTGTTGACTTTTATCCACATCCACTCAATCAAATCAACTATCAAAGAAAGATACCTATTAGTTGTTAATTTCATATGTTAGATAGGAATCCTAGAACTCCTGTTTATATCTGTTTGATAACCTTCTAATCTTTGCCACAGTCTTACTAACAGCAGCATTAACTAGTCTGCCATCTATGTTGATTAACAACACTGGGACTCAGAAAGATGCACAGCACCTGATAAGCCGAACAGTCCAAACTTCTAACAATGCCGGTAGCCCTATGGAAAATGGGCTTCTATCACCATTTTTACAAACCCTTAAAGTCTTTAAATCACAGTTTTGTGAATTATTATTTTAATCTAGTGTGAAGAACTTGTTTGAGTGTAGAAGCTTTCATTAATAATTGGTCAGACAATGTTTTACAACATTTTAACCCTTTATTTTGTGTCCTCTGTGTTCGTAGGTTTAGAAATGTTTTTGCCTTTTATTTAATTATAAGTATTCTTTGGATTAGATCAATTCAACAAATGTTTATTTCTAAATATGTGACTAGCACTTTCTAGGTACAAAAAGATATAGAAAATACAGATCCACATACCGTAAAGTTCCATATATTTGAAATTACAGAAGATTTTCTTATAAGTGGAATTATATTGAATTTAATAGATAGAACAAATAATTATAATCTTTGCTCCATATAGTAACTTCCAGGTCATTTTTCAAGCACTTCTTTCAAAGTCTATTTATATTATCCAGTTTCTTTGCTGAAATCTTAGCAACTGGCCCACAGCCTTTGCCTCCATATTATTTCTGGGAAGTCCTTGGTGACTTCCATATCCCCTTTGTCAATGCTTTCACCACCATGACCTCATGGTTTGACATTTTTAAAACTTCCACTGACCCCATTCTTTATTTCATTTCATACATTCTTAGGCATGGCTACACCATGGAGCTTGGTTAAGACCATGCTGTGTCCAAGGCTGGAATCTGAAAAGTTCTTTATGACCTTCTCTTCTTTTAATTTTTATTGGTCCATCTGTTCCTTCAGGTGGCTTGTGGGAAGAAAATATTGACAAGAAGTTGGAGCAGAAGAATATGGGATGAGTTATCTTTGATGTGAGACATCCCTAGACACATCTTGAATAAAGTACATAAAGTTGAGATAGAAGATTGAATTCTTACAGGGCTTCACACAGCACATTTTAGATATTGTGATAAAATATGATTTGGATTAAATGTGAATTTATCTATATCCTTAGGTTGGTGGACCACAAAGACATCCACATTTCTTGTTCAACTCCTATAAGTGTGCAAATGACTCCTTAATCTATTTCTGAGGCCAATGTCACTCTCCTGAGCTCCAAATCTGGGTATCTTCAAATGTCTCTTCTAGAAAATATTCAAACTCAACATGTCCCAGTTTGTATTCATCATCAATCCTCTTACACTAGCATCATCTGTGAATTTTGTTGTTCATTAATGATACCACCATTCTTTAAGCCATCCACATCCTCTTGTTTTCCTCCCCCACTTCCACTCCATTACCAATTCTTGACAATTCTTTCCCCCACAACTTCTCTTAAGTCTGTGTCTTTTTTTTTTCCTGTTCCCAAATCCACTTCTGCAATTCAATTCTGCATTAGATCTCATTCTGAGTACTGCAATCCACTTACCTCTATCTGGTTTCCCCAGACTCTCATTTCTTTAATACATCTCACCCAGAAATGAAGATTTCTTTCATGAACCTACTTTGGTACAGTCATTCCTGCTCAAAATTATTCAGTAGTTCATCTTCTTGATGAAGTTCAGACGCTTTAATCTTGTTTTCTGGTCCTTTACAACCTGACCAAACTTTGAAGGTTATTTCCTTCTCATATATCTTTTTAATATTGATATATGTACATATTTTGGGGGTGAATGTGATATTTTGATGCATTCATATAATGTGTAAAGATCAAATCAGGGTAACCTCTCATATATCTTTATCCATATATCTCTCCACCCATTGTCTTGGGTTTTACATTTTATACCTTAGCTTATGAGGTTCCTTCTGCCTCTAATTCCATTCTACATAACTGCTGCTTACCAAAATGATTTTCCAAACTATTCAAATCATTGTTTCCTACCTTTATTCCTTCCTTTAAGCCTTCCAGGCTTCCTTCCTATAAATAAATGCATTCATAGGTACCTGTTATGTGCCAAAAGGGTACACAGGGCCACCAAGGACCTCACGGTCTAGGGTAGATGACCAGTACATTACTAGGTGTAATCAAATATGTAAGCAAAGAGGAGACTCTAATCTATCTTTGTTTGAGAAATGAGAAGTGAATCACAGGATAATTTTTGGAGAAAGTTGCAGCTCCGCTGAATCTTACCGTATAATGAAGAATTATCTAGATGAAAAAGGTAGCAGAGAAGGAAGGCTTTTCCAAATATCAGAGCTAGCGTGAGCATAGGCTAGCTGAAAAAAGAAGGTGTTTGGTGAAACCACCAGGAGGCAGGTGCTGTTTCAGCTCAAGGGATGGAGGAAAGGAGAAGCAGAAGATGAAGTCAGAAAGGTGGGCAGGGTTTGGGGAAGAACTGCTGAACTACATTAAAAACTTTGGAATTTGTCCTATAGATGATGAGAACCATGAATGGATTTCAGTACTGACATGGCTAGATTTGCATTTTAGATACACCACGCAGGAAGTTATGTTGAGAAGGAATTTGAGGAAGAAAACCCCACAGCCAATAGCAGTAGATGGAAAATGTTAACATAATCTAGGAGTGAAAGAGAATCAAAAGGAGGGAAACAAAAAAATATTCAGCAGCTAATATTGATAGCACTGTCTTAATTGATATTGGAGATTAGGAAGAGAGTGAGAGAGAATCAGTGATCACTCACAGATTTCTAGTTTGCTTAATTGGCTGGATAGTGGTGCTACAAATTTAAGATTAAAAAAATAACACAAGAGGAACAAGCTTAGTGGGGGAAATGAGAAGGAAAGGTTAGAGATAAATGTGAAAGGCCTCATTATCTTATCAGGTGAAGATGAATGAAGTTAGATAATGTACAAGAGGCATGGCATGCTACCTGAAGCTTAGAAAGCAGGTCTCCACTGAGCTTTAGAGTTGGAATTAATCAGCACCCAGGTGGTGTTTTATACCTGAATTGAGTCTGTAGCAATGCAGTGTATCCTGAAAGGATAACTTAAGGGATAGCTAGAGGAAGAAGAGCTGAGGAAGTAGATGGGGAAGAAATCATTGAAGAGGAAGAAACATCAAAAGAATACATTTTTCTTGATTTCAACATCCCTCTTTGAGTTCCCAAAGCATTTGATACTTTTGGTGGGGGAGCAAGAGGGACATTTCTTCTATTTCTCTTATTCTTTACAATATCCCAATCTGGTCAGAGTAGAGGAAATTTATTGGGCTGTGTTTACTAATGGATGCATTTACCATTGCAGACTGATGTTCTGTTGTGCCCTGATCTCTTTCTTCTCCTTCCTATTGCCTTTAAGAGATATAAAGTGGTAAGCTGTGGCAGCCTCTCTGGAAAGCCTATCTTGCATCTCTTTTACTACACACTCCCAAATTCTTATCACTTAATGTGAGTAGTTGGAGAATTAAGACTAGGACGTGGTAGTCCAGTGTGAGTTTTGAGCATCAGACACACTCACTAAACCAATTTTACAGGAGAATCCTGCACTGGACTATTGGATCCTGGTCCAGCTAATTCTAAAGTAATAATGTGTCCATTCATCTTTGTGTCTTGTTGTATTGCTTTCTCAGTACTTCAGAGGAAGGAGAAATTGTTGAGCAAAGGTAGAATTCAGATGTTCATATTTTACCCTCTCCATCTCAACATTCCTTTCTGGCACTTACTATTTTACACTATATATTTTTATATGTAAATATATTATATATTTTATTTATGACTATATCTCCTATTCCTTCTGTTATATCATAGGGCCTTTGATATTTCATTCCTATAATTACAAAAGGATTTTCTTAAATTTTCAATGAAATGCCAGATTCTTGGATAGTTTGAAAGATTATGCCAACCTGCAGCATTCTAAGTTGAAGGTGACAAAACATGAGGTATTAGAAGCATGAATTGATAGCATTTTGTATAATGACAACAAATATAAGTTGAAGTCCGGATCATAGACAAAACCAAGACTTATGAAAATATTATATTACATGCACTTTTTCCCACCAATCAGTGCCTCATTCAGTGCTTCGTAAACACACTATTATGATATCTTTCCCTTTCTAGCAATGTATGTGGGATTTCCTATAGTCATTTCAGTAGATGCTATAGATATCATGGTATTTGGGGATCTGTATTTCAGTGTAAAGAAGGCAAGGTGTCATGCTTTGACATTGATTTGGTGGGTAATGGTTAGAAAGCGCAAGTGTCTATGGGAATGCACAACATACTCTATACTTTTGAAGTGTGTACTGAAGACTTGCAGTGAGGAAATGCCCTTGTACTTCTCCTTTCAGATGTTGTTTTTTATATCTAAGCTTCTCATTGGTTTACTCTAAGCATCCTACTTTCTTGGCTGCTGAGTGCATGAATGATATCTTGGTGCCTTTTATTATTTTCTTAATACTAATTGCCTTCTCAGTGGCAAGGGAGTCACCTCTCAATGGTAGGGGAGTTACTTAGATCTCTCTCTCTCTCTCTCTCTCTCTCTCTCTCTCTCTCTCTGTGTGTGTGTGTGTGTCTGTGTGTGTATTTTATGCAATCAACTTAGATTTTTGAACATGTACTTTGAGCCAAGCTAAGTACAAATAATTTTAATTTCCTGAAAAAAGAATTTGAATTAAGGGTGCCAGAGGCTAGATATCACCATTAAACCTCATAATTCTAGCATGAACATGGCTTGACTACCTAACACCCTGGGCTCAAACCAACTAGATTGGTCTCTGTTTATACACAGTAACTCTCCTTAATACTAAATGGTGCATTTATATTTTTCAGTTGTAAGTTAATACATTTTTATAAGGGAATAATGTGTTATGGTGATATTAAAAATTTGGAGATTCTTAACGATATGTCACTTCATGAACGTGTTATTAATACCTTCTTTACTTTTAAATATAAGATGGGATTCCTATCTTCAAGGAGGAACTTACAACCAGATTGCAAAATCTAGTTGAAGAGAATGTGAAAATTCAGCTACAGACACTAAAATACAAAATAGAGTCTGTGAGATGTCAAAAGTCAGTGATCCAAAGTTTAGAATGAAGTTTATATTTATCTTAAATATTTTCTTGACCTCTTATGATTCTGTAAATGTCCCCAGTTCCTGTTAAGTGCCTGGGAAATGGAGCCATTGTGAGTGCTTGGTCCATTTTGTAAGGTGTGGATGATAACTTTTGAAAATTCAAGAGAGAAGGAGTGCTTTATCAATGAAGTTGGATGAAATGCATTATATCATATTATGACCATCAAAGTTCTATTTTTCTGAAGTCACTCAGGTGTGGCCACAGAGCCAAGGCTTGAATATTGCTGTCTTGTTTTCTGCTCAAATTCTAGGCATCATGAAAAGCAAAAAATAACTATTATAGTTTTGATGTTTGTTGTGGTCTGGGCTCCCAATCTGAAAAATGAATCTAGAAATGGCCCAGAAGTTTCTTCCTGTTTGATGACTGCCTTCTATCAAATCACATTTTTTACCCTAGATTTCTTGGCAAAGCATTTTTCTTGCTTAGTTGAAACCCAAAATTGTGGTGTCTCTGTATCCTCTGAAGTATTGTTTACTTTCCTTCTTTGCTCAGTATAAATGATAACTACAACCTTTAGCTTTGGGGAAGGTGTTTGGGCTGTCTTTCTTTTCTACCAGTCTCTTCTTGAAAACAATATTAAGTGAATCTTTCTTTTGTCCCTTTTCTTTAGTTATTTAATTTGGCAAGTACTTTTTAATCTATTCTTCTATGTTCAGAGGATAAGAAAATTGTATGCAATTACAGAAACTTTGTTTTATACCTTTAGTAATTTTCCATCCATTAATATAAGTTTAAGTAATTTTTCCATCCATTAATATAAGTTTACTAATTTCTAGTGAATCTTCAACTAGGTCGTAAAAACCTGAATATTTGATTTCTGTAGAAAGGCTAGGATTGATAAGATGTTTCACCATAATTCTATTAACTTCATATATATATCACCTCCCCTAGAACCTCTAACCACTCTTTTTGTTTTAAAATTTATTTACTCTTTGTTTTATTTTGTAGTGCTCAAAAAACAAAATAAAACTTCCTGTCTTTGTGTATGGCATTTTGAAAAAGTACAGTTATGACAATCTTATTATAAGTCTCATTTTAAAATATTCATCCCATCCAGTAATAATGAGCATGCCTTACTTACAATAATTGTGTTAAATGTTTAACATTACAAAGCACCAAGAGAGCATTTCAAAGCTGACTCTCTTGATCTGACAGCCACAGAGGGATCTTCTTGAGCACAGCTCACAGTAAGGAGGGAATATTTTCATTACTAAGAGAAGATGTAAAAAAAAAGAAAATTAACAATTGTTGATCATATAATATGTAATAGGTACTGTGTGAGATGTTTTTTCACAGCAGTCTTTATAATAACTCTATGAAGTAGGAATTATTATACCTATCTTATAAACATGGCTCAGAGGTAAAGGACCTTGCCCAAAGGAATATGACTAGAAGGTAGGCAACCCGATGTTCCCTAACCTGAGGTTCCAATCCAAGTCTACTTGGTCACAGAGCCCATATTTTTTTTTCAATGTATCTGTTGCCTTCTAGCATCATAGCAGCATGGAGAAAGAATGGAGCCTAAACCCATTTTACAACTGTGGATCCATGGGAAAGTTGGGCTTCTGGACTGCTGTCTCCCAATTTGTCAGAAGAGAATAAACAAGTTCCCAAGCTGGTTATGAGAATTAAATGAGATGGTGTATATATAAATTCTTTGTAGAAAGTAATTGTGGCCAACATGTTTTCATTTGTATGATAGGTTTTCTAAATACTTTAAATGTATTTATTGATTTATTCATTATTTTAAAGACCCTATGTGGTTTTTATCCCCAGTTTACGTAAGAAACTGAGGCACAGAGAAGGCTAAGTGACTCGTCTAAGATCACACAGGTAAGTTGCAGAACCAGAAATGTTTGAACCTGGGAAATCGAGATTCATACTGCATGCTTTTAACCATTAGTATACAATATACTGTAAAATATAAATGTTGGAGAATTTCAGATTTCAGAATAAATATCAAAATGATACAAGAAATTAAGTGAGTTCAGAATCAGCTAATAACTTTGGAGAAGTAGAGCTGCAACTGTTGAACATGTTAGCATATACATGGGCAATAGGAGGCATTTGAAAGAAAGTTGATCTGGCTGACTACTATATGAGGATGGAGCAAGGCAGTCCTTTTGCTTCCACTTTGACCCCTTAACAATGCTAGGCTATCTATAGTGATCCACTTTCCTCAGGGACACTCTAGTGCCATGGTAACATGCCTAGTGAAGAACTTGAAGGATCCTAGCAGGGAAACAGTCTCTTAGATATATAAGCCTAATATATATGATGATATGGTTTGGGTCTGTGGCTCCACCCAAATCTCATCTCAAATTGTAATCCCTACTTGTTGAGGAAGGGACCTGGTGAGAGGTGATTGGATTATGGGGGCGAATTTCCCCCTTGCTGTTGTGATAGTGAGTTCTAATGACATCTGGTTGGTTGACAGGTGTCTGGCGTTTTCCCCTTCTTTTTCTCTCTTCTGCCACCATATAAGATGTGCTTGCTTCCCCTTTGCTTTCCACCATGATTATAAGTTTCCTGAGGCCTCCCCAGCCATACAGAACTGTGAGTCAATTAAACATCTTTTATTTAAAAATTACCCAGTCTCGGACAGTTCTTTATAGCAGTGTGAGAATGGGCTAATACAAAAAATTGGTACTGGCAGAGTAGGGTACTGCTATAAAGATAACCTGAAAATGTGGAAGGGACTTTGGAACTGGATAGTGGGCAGAGGTTTGAACAATTTGGAGGGCTCAGAAGAAGACAGGAATATGTGAGAAAGTTTGGAACTTCCTAGAGACTTGTTGAATGGGTTTGACCAAAATGCTGATAGTGATATGGGCAGTGGAGTCCAGACTGAGATGGTCTCAGATGAAGCTAAGGAACTTAGGAGCAAAGGTTATTCCTGCTCTGCTTTAGCAAAGAGACTGGTGGCATTTTGGCACTGCCCTAGAGATCTGTAGAACTTTGAACTTGAGAGAGATGATTTAGGGTATCTGGCAGAAGAAATTTCTAAGCAGCAAAGCATTCAAGACTTGATCTGGCTGTTTCTGAAAGCATCCAGCCATATGTACTCACAAAGACATAATCTGAAATGAGAACTTTTATTTAAAAGGAAAGCAGAGCATAAAAATTTGAAAAATTTTCAAAAGGGGCCAATGTATAGCCCAGGCTGTTTCTTCAGAGGATGTAAGCCCCAAGCCTTGGCAGCTTCCATGTGACGTTGGGCCTGAGTGTGCACAGAAGATAAGAATTGAGGTTTGGGAACCTCTGCCTAGGTTTCAGAGGATGTATGGAAATGCCTGGATTTCCAGGTAGAAGTCTGCTGCAGGGGCAGAGCCCTCATGAAGAACATGTGCTAGGGCAATTCAGAAGGGAAACGTGGGGCCAGAGCCCCGACACAGAGTCCCCACTGGGTCACTGCCTAGTGGGGCTGTGAGAAAAGGGCCAGCATCCTCCAGACTCTAGAATGATAGATCCACTGATAGCTTGTACCTGCACCTGCAAAAACCACAGGCACTCAATGCCAGCTCATGAAAGCAGTCACAGGGGCTGTACCCTGCAGAGCCACAGGGACAGAGCTGCCCAAGGCCTTGGGAGCCCACCCCTTGCATCAGCGTGCCCTGGATGAGACATGAGGTCAAAGGAGATTATTTTGGAGCTTTACGATTGAATGCCCCACTGGATTTCGAACTTGCATGGGGCTTGTAGCCTCTTTGTTTGACCAATTTCTCCCATTTGGAATTGGAGCATTTATCCAATGCCTATACTCACTTTATATCTTGGAAGTAATTGACATGCCTTTGATTTTACAGCCTTTTAGGCAGAAGGGACTTCTTTCAGATGAGACTTTGGGCTTGGACTTTTGGGTTAGTGCTAGGATCAGTTAAGAATTTGGAGGACTGTTGGGAAGGCATGACTGGTTTTGAAATGTAAAACATATGTGAGATTTGGGAGGGGCCAGGAGTGGAATGATATGGTTTGGCTCTGTGTCCCCACCCAAATCTCATCTCGAATCGTAATGCCCATAACCCTCACTTGTCGAGGGAGGGAACTGGTGAGAGGTAATTGAATCATAAGGGTGGTTTCCCACATGCTGTTCTCATGACAGTGAGTGAATCCTCATGAGATCTGATGATTTTATAAATCCTTGACAGTTCCTCCTTCCCACATGCTCTCTCTTTCTCACTTGCCGCCATGTAAGGCATGCCTACTTCCCCTTTCACCATGATTTTAAGTTTCCCGAAGCCTTCCCAACTATGTGGAACTGTGAGTTAATTAAATCTCTCTTTTTTTTTAAAAAAAATAGATTACCCAGTCTCGGGCAGTTTTTTCTATTTATAGCAGTGTGAGAATGGACTAATACAGTGTTCAATAAATTAGTTGTTAAACAACAGAGTACCAACAGGATACCTGAAGCAAAAACTGACAGAAATGGAGGGAGAAATAGACAATTCAACAGTAGTAGTTGGAGACTTTACTATCCTACCTTTAATAATGGATAGAACAACTAAGCAGTGAGTAAGGAAACAGAAGATGTGAAGAACACTATAAACCAAGTAGACCTGACTGATATCTGTGGAATTCTCCATTCAGCAACACAGCATACTCCTAAATAACCAATGGGTTAAAGGAATCAAAATGGAAATTAGAAAATACTTTGAGATGAATGAAAATGAAGATGTACCAAAAGGTATGCTACAACAATGCTTAAGGAAAAATTTATACCTATAAATGCCTATATTAAAAAAGAATAGGATGGGTACAGTTTCTCACACCTGTAATACAAGCACTTTGGGGGACCCAGATGGGTGGATCACTTGAGCCCAGGAGTTTGAGACCAGCTTGGACAACATGATGAAACCCCATCTCTACAAAGAATACAAATATTACCGAAGTGTGGTGGTGTGTGCCTGTGGACCCAGCTACTTGGAAGACTGAGATGGGAGAATAGCTTGAGCCTAGGAGGTCAAGGCTGTAGTGAGCTGAGATTGCACCACTACTCTACAGCCTGGGTGACACAGTGAGACCCTGTTACAAAAGATAAAAATAGAAAATAAATATCTCACATAGTTAACTTTACCTTTACCTTAAGACACTCAGGGGAAAAGAGCAAACTAAACCTAAAGCAAGTAGAAGAAAGGAAATAATAAAGATTAGATTGAAAATTAGTAGTGATGTCCCAGAATAGTGTTAATAAGTGTTCTAAGATCATATGCAGGCCTGGAAGAAAACAGTGCCTAGAGAATAATAATGTTTGCCAGAGTTATGAGTTCAAGATTGGTAATAGAAGCATACAAGTCACAAATGTGTACCCCGGATTCTGGGCCTTGTTAGCATAAATCTTCGAGAAGCATTTCCTCTTTTTATGCTTATATTATGAGCATATGTATTAGATTGTTTTCACATTGCTATAAATACCCGAGACTGGGTAATTTATAAAGAAAAGAAGTTTAATTGACTCACAATTCCACATAGCTGGGAGACCTCAGGAAACTTACAATTATAGAGAAAAGGGAAGCAGGCTTGCCTTAAATGGTGGCAGGAGAAAGAAAGAGAGTGAGCACATGCAAGGAAGTATGTGAAGGAGGAACTGTCAAACACATAAAACCATCAGATCTTGTGAGAACTCACTATTATGAGAACAGCATGGGAGAAACTGCCCACATGATCCAGTCACCCCCCACCAGGTCCCTTCTTGACAAGTGGGGATCATGGGGATTACAATTTGAGATGAGATTTGGGTGGGGACACACAGCCAAACCGTATCAAGCACTTACTATATTCCAGGTCTTGTACAAGACAGAAAATACGCAGGGGAAATCAAAATGGATAGAACCTTACCCTTAAAGCTTATGGTGAGATACAGAGACACTGTCAAGTAAACTTACAAATGAAATATAATTTAGAAATTATAATAAAGCTAGTTTTTTCTACTAGTTTCTAAGTCATTCATAGTACTTACCATAACATGAAATTATTTCATTAATTTATTTATGTTTCTATCTTTTCTGATAGCCTGCATGCCATGTATTTATCTATGTATCTATGTCTCTATCTATCTGTCATCTGTTTATGTATTTACCAGAAATTCTTGTTTTCAATCCCTGGCACAGTGTTTGGCACTGTGCTGAATAAACATTTATTGAAAGAGAGGGGAATGAAAGAAAGAAAAGAGCAGGACATTAATAGGAGTGAAAATAAAAGACTTAATTTAGTTTTCCAGGATCAGGGAAGACCTCCTTCATGAGTTATTTAAAGATTTGTCCTAAAGGATAAGTAGAAGTCAGGAGAAGGAGGGTTACACAAAGATACAGGGAGTGGGAATTCAGTTAAGGGACTAAATACTTGAAGGCTATGAGGCAGAAAAGAACTTGTCACATTCAAAAGTCATTTGCGAAAAAGGGAGAGTCCTATAGATGGAGTTGTTAAGGACAAGTCATGAAAGGCTTATAAACTAGAATCAGTGAGTGGATCAGGGTGAAATCCAGGTTGTTGGAAAGAAGAGATCCCAAAGTTCAGTGGCTCAAACAAGATGGCAGTACATTTCTTTCTCACAAAAGAGTCTGGGAAAGCTAAGGGATCTCTGTTTGGCAGATTTGTCCAGAGATGTAGGCTAACAGAAGTGTTCTGCCATCCTCAATACTCCTCTTCCAAGATTGCTCCTGTTGTTGCTATATTTAGTTGGTGGAAAGGTGAGAGAGCATAACGGTGTGGGCATCGCATGTGCGAAGGCTGGCATTTGGAAATGACACACATCGTTCCCATTCATTTTGGAACCGTCATTGGAACCTAATTATATGGTCACTTCTAGATCCTAGAAGAACAGCAAGTTCCAGTTGTCCAGACACCTGTTGTCCAGATGTAACTGTATCACCAGAGAAAAAGGAGAGTAAAGATTTAGAGTTTATTCTGAGGGCAGAGAATAATTATTGCAGGTTTTAAGCCAAAGATATATGATCAGATTAACATTTAAAAATGGTTTTTGTGAAAAAATTTATTCTAAAGGCTCAAGAATGGAGGTGAAGAGATTTGAGTGAAAATTACTGCTACAGTTCAGACATAAAGTGGTGGTAGTTTGACTTCCAGTTCAACAGTGTAGTAGAAATGCAGAGAAGCAGTTATTTGAGGTATAATCTGGAATTGTAATTGCCTGGGAAAGTATTGAAGATGTGGATGGGGGTTATGTGAAGGAGGCATATATGTAAAAAATGACTTCCATAGTTCTGATTTGAGGAACTGAATAGATGGTGGCACCATTAACTAAGATGGGAAGGCTTGGGGGGAGAAGTAAGTCTAGTGAGAAGATCAGTAATTCCATTTTGTATATCTCATGTTTGAAATGTTTGTTTCCATATGACTGCAACTGACTATGGAAAGGTGAAAGGTGGTTAGTAGGATGACCTTCCCAGTTAGACCTGGGCTAGGTAGACCCAATTGGGCTAATTCCCCAAATATGGTCCGATGGATTGTAAATGGAGCTTTATGCTTTGCAGGGCACCTGGAGGCATCATTTGCTTCAGACTGATGAAATACATGAACTTTCTCAAACAGGTACTGCTTCGTGTCTCAAGTGTTGGTCCTCTGAATTATCTTTTCTTCTGCTTCATCATTTAATTTCCTCCTCCTGGTTTTTCCAGTCTCCAAGTTCTCTGTCTGACCATCTAGTCTGTTCTTGAGGCCTTCCTTTGGCCCCATGGTATTCTATGCATGCTTCCACCACAGAGTTGATCACAATAAACCATAACTGAAAATGAAGTTTTCTCTCTGCCCAACAGACTCAGCTTCCTGAAACTGGTACCTGGCCCTATTTGTCCCTGTATCCCAAGGACCTAGCATAGTACTTGGGACAGAACAGATGCTCAATAAATATTTAAGTGGATAAATCATTCTTAAGAAACCCACTCTTTGTTACTAGGAAAGCCTTCTTTATTTAAAATAGTAATCGTATATTTGGAATAGAACTAGCTAAAACTTTTAAAAATATAAATCTATGTACATAAACATATTCAGAGGGAAGAATATATTTTAACATGATTAAGCTTTCTGATGACACTGTTGATTTTTGGGAAAATGTGTTTCTACAATGCAGATTCCACCTTACATTAAAGTGCACAGAGTTGCTTGTGGCTATAGAGATACCTTCTGTCTATGCAAATACTGACATATATGACTAATATAGATGCCCTCTCTTTTGAGTAACAAAAAAAAAAATATTTTCACCCAAATGCTTTTCAATGCAAATATAAGCATAAATAAAGATTTATGTAGAAATTGCAGATGGCTGAAAACAGAGTGAATGTGTAAAACAGGTCGGATGAAAACAAAACAAAAAATCCATGCTGAAAGTTTGTCTCTATAAAATTCTTAGTATTTCCGCTGGGTTTTATTTGTTTGTTTTATGTTGTTTTGTAATATTTATTATTTACTATACTCCAGGCACTTAAGCATCTCACATGCTTTGTTTCATTCAATCCACTTAACAGCTCCAGGAGGTATATACAATAACTAATGAATTTTAGTTTATGTTCTTTCTTATTAGATTTCATGGGCTCTAATCAGAATTTTGGGGTAGATTCTTAGATACATTTGCTAACATACTAAACCATAGTAAGCCTGGCTGCCCAATTATAAATGTGAGTGTTATCTCACTTTTATTTATTTTATTTTATTTTTTTTGAGACAGAGTCTTGCTTTGTCACCCAGGATGGAGTACAGTGGCTCGATCTCAGCTCACTGCAAGCTCCGCCTCCCGTGTTCACGCCATTCTCCTGCCTCAGCCTCCCGAGTAGCTGGGACCACAGGTGCCTGCCACCACGCCTGGATAATTTTTTGTATTTTTAGTAGAGGTGGGGTTTTACCATGTTAGCCAGGATGGTCTCGATCTCCTGACCTCGTGATCCACCCACCTAGGCCTCCCAAAGTGCTGGGATTACAGGCGTGAGCCACCACGCCTGGCCTCACTTTTATTTTTCTTACAAACCAATGAACATTTGTGCATTTACTATGTTGGACTGGTAGAGTCTTCTATTAAGGTTAAATGCTTCTCATGGAAAGGCTTGCCTCAGACTCTTAGTAATTTGAATCTAGCCACTCTTTTTACATCCTCTTGTGTTTGTGGTAAGCTGAGGAGTTGCAAAGAACCCCAACAGTGAGTAACTGTCACTGGTCTAGCCTTAAACCACTTTAAAAAAATACTGCGTGCCATGAACCACAAGTGAGGCAACCGATTTAAGCCTTGTTTTAACTTCAGAGACCCATGAAACTATTGCAATGTGTTGTGAATACTAGGTTTATGACTCCTTGGCTCTGGCTTATGAAGGCTCAGAGGAAGATGATTGTATTATTACTGCAGTAAATGATGCTCCCAGGGGCCCCTTCTTTACTTCCCAGGTCTCCAAATGGTGAGAAACTACTGAAACTCTCTTGCATCCTTCTCCTGAAACTTTCTCTGGATTTTATCAAGAGTTGTTCTTGCCCCATTCTTGAAAACCTCTCTTTCACTAAACCTTGAAGAAATTTTCCATAAATATTACTGTATTGGAATATTCTCACTGGCTTTTAGCTCCTGAGATTACTCAATTTTTTGGAAGATCATTAGATTTATAATAATAAAAATAGTCTTAAATTTGTGTAGTCAGCATTTTCTCCAATATGAATGTACTTAATTATCAGATTACGTGGTGTAGGTTGTTTAGGTTCAAATTTATGTACTTGTGCTTTACATGGTAAAGGATGGATTTACACAGGGGACTTTCTCTTTTTCCTCAGTGTAACTATTTGTGTATTGCTTAATTTAAAGATTACCCTTGGAGATAGTCTAACAGATTGGGATACTGTATTTTACTCAGTTCACATTTAGTTTCAGGATGCTTGCATTCTATGAAACGTATTTCAAGACTCCCTAAAAAGACAAAATAGACACTCTTTAAGCAGTTTACAAGATACAGATCTTTATCTCTTATAAAGGAAAGGAAACAAGGAAGCTGTAAATAATAAGTTCTGAATAGAAATGACATAAACTGCCTAATCAATGTCTTCCAGAACTGGCAAGTGACACCTCTTTGTTTTTTGCAAATAAAAACCTTCTTCCCGTCACAATGTAAACCATTATCTCTGCAGGCAAGGTATATTTAGAAATGTACAAAATGTACATTTCCTGCCAGCCTCTAGATCAGTAGGTGGAGATCTAAAGTCATGCAAATATTACAGTAAATGCAGGCAACCAATTTCTAATTATTCCATATCAGCAGATTTGTGAGGAATATAATTTATTGAAAAAGAACAGTTTATGATCAGCAGACCTTGGTTATGACTGTTTAGGAATTCAGTGCATTTTGATCTAATCACAAAATCAAAATATTCATGAAACACAATGATATCTCCCCAAAGCAGCCGGGCAGCCATTAATTTTGAAATTCGGGTAATTTATTAACACTTATCTGAAGCTGTAAAAGCTTACCTCTGTGTTTGTAATACGGAGAAAAGTGAAAGCAGTTTTAAAACTGATTCCTAATGATTTATAATGGTTTGCTGTAATTTGAGCCAGAAATTCAATTAAAATGTATGTCTAGTTTTGTTTCAAGATCTTTAGTTAAAAATTCTATTAAAATTCTATTTCCTTCTTGCATTAAATGTATCTGTTATCTGCATATACAAGAAATATAAGAAAATTCTATCATTTATTCCCCAGTCCCCATAAATGCTTTAAAAGCATTCATTTTATTTCATAATTCTGCTAAGGTAGCATTTGGAATTTATATACAGTAGAAGAAGAATTACTGTATATGCCATTTTCTTGGTAAGGAAAGAAATCTAACACTGTATACTTTAGGGACAAGTAAAGTAATATTTGCTACTTTATCAAACTAGAAGAAAACAAAACAGACATTTTTGATTCCAAATTATTAACCTAATGGGATGTCTCTGAGGTTTAAAAAAAACGTATAACATTCCAGAGAAGGAAACAAGAGCCAGGGGAGAGGTGTGGGGACACAGATGTTCTACTTTCCTGAAACAAATACAAATGAATTAAACTTTGAAGGGATTGTTTGCAGGCGTGAGATTCTTTAGATTTTTTTTTTTCAACAAAACCAAAACACAACGAGCTTGGTGGCTAGTTGAAGGAGAACCTGATTGGTTCTTGCTTTTTATTTTCCATTATTTTCTTGAACTACATTAAATCTTGGAATAATTACCAAATGCAAACATTAAAAGAGCTGGTTTGTGTCTTAATTTTTTTCTGGTAACAAGAGTCTATGAGCAGAAATAGTCAATGAAGCTAATAATTTATTGAACATTTGCTATGTATAGATACTTCACGTGTGTTTTTAAATATTTCAATCTCCTCAGTATGTATATTAGACACAAATGTTATTTATATTTTACTGAAGTGGTAGCAGAGGCAGGACAAAGTTTCATAGGGCTAGTAAGTGGAAGGGTGAGGAAATTCAGAAGGGTTATGGTTGATCTTCTTTGCAATTTGACCCTCCAGTGGGGTGGATGGGTGGGTGGTGGCGATGGCACTTCAGAAAGCCCAGAGTCGGACTGAAGTGAGCCAGCTCAAAGTTTATGGGCTATTTTGAGAAAGGGGAGGATTCAGTTAGCAATAGCTGTGGGCTCTGGGAAGAAACAGCATTTTCCTTGGTGTATCTCTTGTACCTTGGTAATCACAGGGTTAGGAACCTCCTTGTCCCCCCTATCATGATAAATTGGGAACCCAAGCAGGGTGCAAGTGTTGAAGAAAGGAGAGCTGAGTGTCCTGAAAAATACCAGAACACAAACTGGGTAAATGATGAGTCAGATGATTATAGAGAGAGAAAGAATGAACAAGCAGGTTAAGTTATAAAGTCATGTGAGCCTGAGACAGAGGGAAGCCTCAGAATGAGATGTTAAAAAAAACCAAAGAAGGGGAGGTAGGCCTGGAGGAATTCTTAAGCTAAAAAGTTTTTGTTTTTTAAATTATTATTATATTTGAGTTTATTTAACCCAATATATCTGAATTATTATTATTGCAGTGCTTAAAACATGCTCAATATAAAATTTTGTATTTTACCTTTTGGGGTAATATTAAAACCTAGTATGTTTTGATGCTGCTCTGAAGATCCCTTGTGAGTATGAACCAGGATCATATAAGGCAGAAGACACCAGTAAATCATGTACTTTTATTTGACTGCTCCCTTAGCCAGAACCACACTGAGATTTCCCTGTTTACCTGGTAGAAGGTACTAATGGCCAGTGAGTTTGTGTTTTGTACTTCCAGGTGGGCCAGGATCTGACATCATCAGGAGACCAGCTCTCCCCTGCACATACAAGGGTTCCTCATATGGTATCATCAGAGTCTTGGCAGTGCTTTTTTGGACTGAGCTTATTGATGGATGATGCAAACTGGCGTTAAGTGCCAGAGCTGCTGTGAAAGTGGATATTGATAGAAGCAGATTCAGGAATGAGGTGAGGGTGGGTAGGGGGTGTAACTGCAATTGCTGATGGGTAGTTTATTGGTGGAGGAATTTTTCTACGCATTAATATGCTCCATGGGTCCATCTGCCAACAATGGCTAAGTGGACATGAATGTGAAAGACCTTAAATGACCTTATCTAAAGCAGACCTGTGAACTAAGGTTTGTGGTCAGATGAAGTAGGTAGGTTAGAGGTAAGGAAGAGGGGAGTTGAAAGATCGGGAGTCTAAATGTACCACAGCTACCAGGGTACTCTTATGGTAGAGGGAAGAAGAAGTCAGAGATGCAGCATAATGTGGTAGTATTTGTGGGTATTCTGAATGCAGTGTTCAGTGTTCTTGGGTTGGCTAGGCCAGTATTTGACACTTGCACCATTTCCTGTCATGAGTGGGCTCATCAACAGTCTTTGTGCATGTTGCTGAAGGTTTGCATCGGTCAGCTTGGCCAGCCAGAATGGCATTATGACATAACCAGAGCATCTAGATTCTGGTCTTCGTAGTATTGACTACCTTTCTGGAATAAATCTTTCAGCATTCTCTACTTCCCAAGGCCAGGCCTGGGAAGCCCTGTACTTTTGAGAGTGTGAGTCCTGGTACTAGATCGATTATCCAGTTATATTTCTGATGAGGGGAAAGTTTTTGGCTCATAATTAAAAATACCTCCCGTTATGAAACATACTTGTCCCATCCTGGGCATGAGAACAATTGATAGGGAAGCTCCCAGACAGAGAATCATTTCTCATTGTAGCATTCTGATGTCAAGTCCAGGTGAACCTCTATCCGTGTTCAGAATGGAAAGTTAACTGAGTAGAAACATAGCTACAGTGCCCTCTCCAGGTTCCCTGATGTGGCCTTGCCCAGAATGCGAATAAATAGAAATAGAGTCCATGGAGATTAGGAAGAAAGATGACTGTGGAAGAATTAAAACAAAAGCAAGATTTAGGAACAAATATGGGCAACATAAAGGGCTTCTGAAGCCACCGTGATTTTCCATTTCTTTCTCTTCTTCATTGCCTGAGAATTTAACTAAAACTCTGACACCAAGAGCCTAGGGCTTTTCTGAGTATTTAGTTTTATGAGTTTTTTTTTTTTTCTTTTGGAATGAATTGTTTCTGTTAATTAAATTTCTTCCTATTAACTTTATAATAAGGGTAATTTTTTGGCAAGGCAGATGGCATATAGAAGAAATATCTCTATGAGAGGGTGTGGCTGGCAGAAAGTTACATGGCAAGGATAATATTTCCAAAGGTTACCTGGTCAAGACAAAACCAAAAGACCTTGAAATAAAGTTACTGATGCTTAATGAATGTTAAATAATGCTGCATTGAAGAATGGGGATGGGAGAGGAAATCATTTGATTCCATGTAGAAAAGTCTAGTAGTCATTAGGGTCCTGTGGTTATTGAAATAACATAAGAACACTAATAAATATATTAAAAATATTTAGAGTTTTGAATCCAAAATGCAACATAAAATTTTAAATAATTGGTTAAAAATCAGAACAGTTTATCCAGCATTAATTGCCGTGACAAGTAAATGCATGCATATTGTTTTGGCATATATTAATTTATTCAGGTTTTAAATTCACCAATTTTAGTTCAAAGCAATCCTACTATTCCTTTACCATCAAACTTCTTGAAAACAATATTTTACGGTTGATGTTTTTACTTTCTTTACATTAGCTCTTCACTTGCATATACTTTATGTATAAAGTCCACAGAACCTGGTTGATGCTCCTCCTACTCTAATGAAACAGTTTTCATTACATTCTCTAATGGGTTTGTTTTTAGCCACCATCTTTCTGTATTTCTTTAAGGTGTGTCTTTCTGTTAACCACTCCCTACCTCTCTTCGTTCTTTTCACTTTTGACCACACTCTCCTGTTTCTCCTTGATCATCCTTCTTGGTTCCTTCCCAGTCTATTTTGTGGTTTCCTAAGATTCTATTCTTGATCTCTCTTCAGGACTGGCATGCGGGCCTCCTGTTCCTGTTCCTTGGGTCAGACTTTCTCCCTGTCTTTTTTTTTTTTTTTTTTTTGAGTCGGAGTTTTACTCTTGATGCCCAGGCTGGAGTGCAATGGCGCAATCTCGGCTCACTGCAACCTCTGGGGTCAGGCTTTTTCTAGAGAGTCATCCTATCCTAGATCAAATGTAAGGGCAGGTGGCTTCTGTAGCTGTCATTGTTCTGCTTTCTGCTCCAATGAATAGCAATTAGATAGGTGCTTCCTCCAGCTAAATATTCATATATCGTCTGCAACTACCCCTAAAAGGACTATTTGATCTCTTTAATAGACACCACACTTCCTGTATTATCAGAATCTACTCCTCTATTTACAAAACTACCTGTGTTGCTGAAGTCAAAGAATAGACATGGCTTAATCTGCATTGTCTTAGCTAAATACATATAGTTTAGTAATCCCAAAGACTTTGAATTTCCCTGTTGTTGCTTTTTTCCAGTTTGTTGATTTTCTTCTGCTATTAATACATTTTGTCTAAATTTTAAAGTCATAAATGGTGCTAAGGTTTAAGTAACTCCTTCATTCATTCATACATTTGTTCTTTCATTCATTTCTTCCTTCAACAATTTTTCAACATTAAATTACTTCGTTTTGAAAAGGCAATGTCAGAAGTAGACCCCCAAGAGTTTTGTATTTAAGGAATTTGAGGCTTGGCTTGAGGGCATTACTGGAAACAAATGAGTATTTTCTGGTTTCATAATCTGAGAGAAATTGTGTTAGTAATTACTTCTTTCTTTTCATTGCATGGTCTGGGACTTGCTCCTGGCTCATAGGTAAATATCTGTCTTGTTGGCCTTTGACATAAAGTATTTTCCCATGTGCTGGTTAGCAATTTGATTTTATGTTCATAAATTGTTCATTCTTGTTTCCTCCCTATAGGTTTGTGGCATTTTCTTTATCTATTTATAAGTTTATAATGCATAGAAGTATTGATGCTTTGTTATACTTGTTGCAAATATTTTCTTTGTACTTGCCTTTTAATTTTGTAAAGTTTTGAACCTTCCAACTTCAACATTTTATAACCATACCAATCACTTTGTGAGTTTCTTTACCACATATAAAGCTATAAAAGCCTTTCTACCTCCAAAGACTTGGTAAATATTTGCTTACAATTTATTTATTTCTTTTTTGCCATTCTTTCTTCTACATTTAATTCTTTATTCCAGCTAAAATTTTAGTATATAGTGAAGAGGGAAAATCTATTTTTTTCCTAAATACTTCTAGTATTTAGGTGTTTTAGCACCTTTAAAATGTTCTAATGCCTTTAAAATACTTTTAAATTGCCTTTTCATCTGTGATATACATTTTATACCATACTAAATTTTGATATGCTTAGCTGTGTTTCTGAGTTACATATTCTCTTCCATTACTTTGTCTATCTAGTCTTATCAGATCCTTAATCATTATCACTTTATAATGCATTAAACTTTGGGAGGGCTAGTGTCTTCCTTCCTCCATTAAGCTTCTTTTATTCAAAATCGCCTTAGTCATATGTTACTATGTATTCTTACTTTGAAAAATATTGTTGTAGTTTATGGTGTTCTGTAAGTTTCTTAAGCTTCAGGTTTCCTCACAGAGAAATTTTCACTGGGACTACCAGAAAGGCTTTTGTCAACATATAAAGGTCTTGCAAAAAGAGCCATGGATAAAATAAAAGTTACAGATTCTAGCTATGACCTTGAGCAAGTTACAATTTCTCTTAATACTACTTTTTCATTTACAAGGTAAGAGCTTTGTTCTGTAGATTTTAAAGACTTTCTTTCAACTCAGGCTTTTACATACAGAGTTCTGATGTTAGACATTTAAACCATTCATTTATCCTCTCATTAAGTTACAGAACACTTCTAAGAACAATGGTTGTAATTGTGATAGGGATGGGATGGGGGAGACAAGGGAAATAAACACACATAGAAAGTATAGTTCCAATTTTCTGGTAATTTACAGTATTATGTGTGTTTATCTCTGCCACTAGACTGTAAACTCTGGAAGGGCAGAGCCTGTGCCTTGTTTCTTGTGCCTGACAAATACTAAGTGCACATAAAGATGATTTGTTGAATGAACAAACAGTGACTCCTACAAATTGGAAGAACGTTTTTCAGGGCCCTCCAAAGGCAACAATTCCATAGACTGCTTTCTCTAACTGTCACTGTCCATGGCCTCTTCCTATTTTATCAGCCAATTCAGTTTTGTCTTCCATCCTACACTCTTGGGCCCAGCTCCAGTGACTCAAGATGAGGAGCTGGATACACAGTGAAATAAATACCAGATTCTGGCCAGTATCTTGGTAAAGTCTTGTTCCTGAGCTATGGAAATGGGAGGAAGGGTTTAACCCAACCACCACCCAGGATTTCCTGCAATTGCCCAAGATCCCACCTTCCTGTGGCCAATTTTCCTTCACTTTAATCCTATTTCTGGGCACTCCTATTTCTTCTTACAGTGTTTTTGGAGTTTGTATTCATATTTAAAGAGTGTCTTATTTAAACCATAGCTTTCTCTAACTGACTCTGAAGTCATGCCATTCTGGCTGTGGGTATGTCAAGGCAGACTTGTGTAAAACCCCCTGCCCAGCCAAATGCCACCTCATTGGTCTTGTCCACTTCATTGGTACTCTACTGGAGCAGTATCATCACCCCAGTGAGGAATTGCTTATTCAGGATCACTGGGTAGCTCCAGAAAAACTTCCAAACTGAGGACAAAGTGCTGCTACTGAGAAAGCACTGGGAGCCCACATATTGTTTCCAATATTTTAATTGCAGTAAATACACATAACGTGATATTTCACCTTGACCAATTTTAAGTGTACAGTTCAATGATTAAGTACATTCATATTGTTGTATATTCATTATCACCATCCATCTTCAGAAGTCTTTCATTTGCAAGACTGAAACTCTATACTCATTCAACAATAACTGCCTATTCTTTCTCCCTCTAGTCCCCAGCAACCCTCATTCTACTTTCTGTCTATAATTTTGACTACTCTAGGTACCTCATATAAATGGGATCATACAGTACTTATCTTTTTGTGACTGGCTTATTATACTTGGTAAAATGTCCTCCAGGTCCATTCATATTGTATGAATATGTGTCAACATTAATGATGAGTAATGTTCCATTGTGTGTGTATATATACCACATTTTGCTTATCCATTCATTTATTGATGGACACTTGGGTTGCTTTGGTGTTTTAGCTTGTGAATAATGCTTCTATAAACCTGAGTATAAATTTCTTTGAGACTGTGTTTACAATTCTTTTGGGTATACACCCAGAAGTAGAATTGTTGGATGATATGGTAATTCGATTTTTAACTTTTTGAGGAACTGCTCTGCTATTTTCCGTAGAGGCTATACCATTTTACATGCCTACCAACAGTGCACAAGGGTTCCAGTTTCTCCACATCCTTGTCAACACTTGTTATTTTCTGTTTTGTTTTTGTTTTTATAGTAGTAATTCTAAATGGTATGATGTGCTAGCTCATTGTGGTTTTGATTTGCATTTCCCTAATGATTAGTAATGTTCAGCATCTTTTCATGTACTTATTGGCTATTTGCATATCTTCTTTGAAGAAATGTCTATTCAAGTCATTTGCTTATAGGAGCCTGTGTTTTTAGAACTTGCATCAAATCTTTTTTCAAGTTTTTTCATAATATAACTTTCATAATTATATTTGATATAGTTATATTTTTTCATAATATTCAGTGAAAAGTTAATTTTTTCACCATCTGTGAAGCCCCCTCTGACTCCTTTAGGTAGAATTAGTTGATTCATTTTTAATTTTTTATCTGTATCTTATAAGACCTGTTAAAGCATTTATTCCAGTACATTATAATTGTCTAACTAACAAATGTATTTCCTCCCACACCCAAGGCTAGCAACCATATTTTATTAGTTTTTGTATACATAATACTTATTGCTAACTCTGACACATAGTAGGTGCTCAGTGAATTTCTGATGAAGGACTACAATATATTCATTATCTACTTTAAAAATAAAGTGTATATTTCTATAGACAACTGAGTATGTATATCATGGCTTGTAGCAAACTAATAAAGGTGTCTATTAAGGCAATTTGCATTGTTGCTTTTCCTGCTAAAAAGGAGTTGTGATTTTCAACTCTGAGTGAACATTAAAATCATCTCAATTCCTGGGTTTAACCCTAAAGATGCCAGGTGAGGCTTGGGCACTGTGTTTTTAAATAGTTTTCCAGGTAATTCTAATATGTGGCCAGGGTTGAGAACCATGAACAATCACTGAAAAGTGAGATCACAAAGTATATTGCTCTCTTCCAGCTTTATGGGGCTGAGTCACTCTGGTATCACATAATAGAAAATAGCCAACACGTGCATGAAAATTAGCTTGTAGATCCACTTGCTTCATAAGCATTTTTGAAATAACCCAATACTTCCTCCTATACTTTGTATCCCTTATAATCAATCATATTATAATCCAGTTAGTAGTCTAACAGTCACAAGGGTGTTCTTCTTTATTTTAATTTGAGAGACATGAGTTCGGGTATTATTAATCCAGGCATTTTGAATCCATGGAATCAGGTGAGAAGCATGGCATATCTCTAAGTTTGTGCTATTTCCATGTGGAGTTTATCAAAGTTTTCAGGGAAATGTTGATAACCTCTTTGCACTGGTAGATGTGGATTTTATAATTACTTGTGACTTTGCTTCTTTTATTGTCTCTGGCCCTAGCCTTGGTATTCTTTTAATGTACATTTCTGTACAAATGAGAAAAGCAAGAGTTAAGATGTGGAACTTATGTGTCTGGCCACAGCTGTTCAGAGCAATTCAGTGTGTCAAGCTGAGGTCAAATGAATAGGGAATGTCATTACTAAATGGTAACATTTTCTGAGGGCTTTAAAAAAATTCAAGTTCTTTTTAAATCTACGTTTATTTTATCTTTTTTCAGGGTGATAGGTTGCACTTCTAGTTCTTGTCAGAGATTTGTACGTTAAAATGACTCTAAATTTAACTATTCTAGAAATCAACTTTCCAAACAGTTTTTCAGGCAGCATCAGCTGAAAGCATACAGTTTTATTTGAGACACAGTCTCCTTTTTAAAGCTGGTAAGATGTACTTGCTTATTTGCAAAGGTGATGTGACATATGCCTATCTACTATGCCTCTTTGATATATTAACAAAGACACTGGGGATTAGGTCATATTTCCAAATTCCATGACCTGAATTATAGGTATCAAAGCAACCTTCTCATGGTTCATTAAATTTAAAATCCTATAATATTTAGAAGTTTGAAACATACATATACCAATTTGGGAGTTAACCAAATGAACAACATACTTGTGTATCTGTGCTGTGTATTGTAATAATATGTTGATAAACAGGCAGTTCAGGCTGTAAAGTACATTATGTGTATGTCAAATCAGTGATGTAGTATTTACAGTACAAAATTTGCAAAAATGGATCAACGGCAAAACTGGGTTATTGAGGCAGCATTTTAGCACTTACCAACTGTATTATACTTGTAAGGAACTGTGTCACATGACAAGAGAAAAGTGGGTGTGTTCACCTGTTAATTATCTATGGAATGAGGTGTATTAGTACATTCTCATGCTGTTATAAGGACATACCCAAGACTGGGTAATTTATAAAGCAAAGAGGTTTAATTGCCTCACAGTTCTGCATGACTGGGGAAGCATCAGCAAACTTACAATCATGGTGGAAGGCACCTCTTCACAGGGTGGCAGGAGAGAGAATCAGTGCCGAGTGAAGGGGAAAGCCCCTTATAAAACCATCAGATCTCGTGAGAACTCACTCATTATCATGAGAACAACATAGGTGGGGGAACACCTCTGTGATTCAATTACCTCCTACTGGGTTCCTCCGATGGCATATGGGGATTATGGAATTACAATTCAAGATGAGATTTGGATGGGGACACAAAGCCATATTGAGAGATGAGCAGAAATATAGCTAAATATATAGTGGATATCCAGAAAACCAAACGTTGTTGCCTCATCTGTTTCCTTCAGACCTTTTCACTTCTGTGCACTCTGCTAATTTTCTTTTTGTCTGAGGACTTTCTCCAAAGCTATGGAACTCTGTTCAGCTCACTTGCAGACAAGACTGAAAGGGCCAGAAAATTATTTCTTTTTAGGCACAGCCCTCTCAACCAATGACAGATAGGAATTGATGGATAAATGCCCTGGATCCCTCTTTCCACAAGTAGAACTCCAAACTACGTGTTCTGTTCCATTTCCCAGACTTTTCCAACTGATCCTAGAAGATCAGCTGAATAATCTCCAGGTGCCCAGAGGGACGACTTGCTTAACACACCATTTCTTGTCTTGCTGTGTTATTAGCTCTCTGGCCATCTGTCTTTACTTCCCCAGTATCCTACCAGTATTTCCTGTACCTCCCAGACTTGTAAACTGGTCTTTGTCTTAGGGTCTGCTTCTGGGGGAACTCCAACTATGATAACTGAACAATGATACATGCTTTTCACTTTCATTTTCAAATGGAAGTTTGTGAGAATTCACCTAAAACCTGTTTGCAAAGCAATGCCGTAAGGATCTCTGTGGCTTTGAGCCACTCACACCATCTTTTTGAGCCTCAGTTTCTTTATAAAATTAACAGATAGAATCAATGACCTCATTCTAAGATTCTATTATTTTAAGACCTGAATTAGGGTTTCTTCCACCCTCATCCTAGCACCAGTTCCGCAATTTACTGCTGGGTGTTACTTCTCTATGTTGGTAAAGACCGTTCTCTTTCAGGGTCTTCTTAACCAATGCAAACAGGGTTTCTAAAAAGTCCTTCTACCGGATTCTTTATTTGGATACCCTTTTGTCACTTGTCATCAGCTCAGTATCTGGATACCATTTCTCCTACTACCTCCCTGTCCTCTGAGGTTGATAGTCAAGGCCTCAGCTACAGAACAACCAAGATTCCAGGGCCTTTCTCTGTAAAATTCCTCACTTTCTTCTTCCCTCTTAGATGTGTTCTGTCTTGATGCAACTGAATTTGCCTCTCTGTGGGGCTCCCCTAGTCACTCCCTACATGAGGTATAAGCACTTGCTTCTCTATCTGATTTCATTTGTACAGTTCAAAGAAAAGGGATTTCACACCATACTGAATAGATACATAAAGCATGACAGGCTGATTCCACAGATGAAGTTAGTGCCTTTTCAGATGGTTGAAATAGTTGCAAGAACCACTAGCATGGCTCACCTTTGGGGAGATGGGAGTAAAGACAAAATGAAATGTGAAGTAAGTGGGGGAAGTGTACATTTTAAATAATTTATTTTTTAAACATGCAAACATGGTGGCTATTTTCCATGGCTTGGCTGGTCTGGAGAGGGCTGCCTCAGGTTCCTGAGCACCTGCGGCTCTGCAGTCTGTCCTCCTGGCAGAGAAATGCATTTCGATTCTGGGTATTTGTTTTGTTTTGCTTGCAGCTATTCTTAGATTGGAAATAGACACATGAATAGATACAGTACTATAGAGAGAGCTTTATGGGGTCAACATGGCATCGCTGTTGCTCAAGAGGGTCTTCCTGGGGAAGGGCTATCACTTATTGTCTTTTGGGGTTGATTTATCTCAATTTATTGGGACTTTGACATCCAGAGACCCAGGACCATGGTAATTCTAACAGACATCTCACCATTCAAATGAATGAGAACAGACGTGTGAATTATTGGACTTGATTAGATCCAAGGTTAGGCTCTAAAGCACTGAAATAGGATTCTGAATGCAGAGCCCCATGGAGGAGCTAGATTTCCATCAACCAAATCACCCACCCCAGGAGTGAATTGGGGATTGCAGTGATGCCCAAACCAAATAGAGCTTCCAATGCAGCGGTGGTGACCTTACTCATCTACCAGTGTCTGCGGGTGATTTTATGATTTTCTTTTCTTTTTTTTTTTGAGACAGAGTCTCGCTCTGTCCCCCAGGCTGGAGTGCAGTGGCACTATGTCGGCTCACTGCAAGCTCCACCTCCCGGGATCACGGCATTCTCCTGCCTCAGCCTCCTGAGTAGCTGGGACTACAGGCGCCCGCCACCACGCCCGGCTAATTTTTTTTTTTTTTTGTATTTTTAGTAGAGACGAGGTTTTACCGTGGTCTCAATCTCCTGACCTTGTGATCCGCCTGCCTCGGCCTCCCAAAGTGCTGGGATTACAGGCGTGAGCCACCGTGCCCGGCCGGTTTCATGATTTTTCAAGTCACTTTATTCCCATTGACTTTGAGCTAGGCTAAACTTAGTTGTACCGTTATCTGGAACTGCCAAGTCTTTCAGTTGGAAGGTCATTTTTAAGTTCCCAAATGTTCCTAGTTTAAATCTGATCAAGGGAACATTGGAGTGGGTAAAGGAGGGGAGCAGTTCAGAGCAGATACAAACAATTTAGTCTCTTCTCTAGATTGGAGCAAGGTCTGGGGGTGGGGTCTAGAACCAGCCTGTCTGCTGATAGTTCTTTGCAAATTATCATGTCTTAGTTTTGAGGCAGCTCCACATGCAAATGACCTGAGGAAGGTATTTATTATGGATCTTGTGTTTTATAGTGTTTTGCTTCACCAGATTTGAAGCCCCTTGCTAGAAGTATCTTCACTTTTCTTATTTTGAAAATTTTACACAACATTAGTGTGTCAGGGACAGTAACTCTCATCAAATATGCTTCCCATGTTACCTGGCCCCATGAAGTTAGGTGGGCCATCTGGATAGTTCTGACCAATGAAATACTTGTCGTGCTAAGCTGAGGCAGCAAAAAAACCTATAAATGATCCTGTGGTTTCTCCGTCTTCTGCTTTGGTGGATGATAATGTCCCAGATGGTGGTGCTTCTGTCAGTCTGTGTTCCTGAGTAACCGTGTGAAGCATGGCCCTGTTTTGACTCACGTTGTGTATGTAATCCAAGCAAAAAATCTACTTTTGTTGTATTGAGCCACTGAGATTTTATGGTTATTTGTTATCACAGTACAAGTAGTCTTTTTTTTTTTTTTTTTTTTTTTTTTTTTTTTTTTTTTTTTTTTTTTTTTTATTTTCTTTCT
>NW_016808026.1:1598755-1620250 GCF_001698545.2 Rhinopithecus bieti
TTTTTTTTTTTTTTTTTTTTTTTTTTTTTTTTTTTTTGAGACTGAGTTTCACTCCTGCTGCCCAGGCCGGAGTGCAATGGTGCAATCTCGACTCACTGCAACCTCTGCCTCCTGGGTTCAAGAGATTCTCCTGCCTCAGCCTCCCGAGTGGCTGGAATTACAGGAGTCCACCACTATGCCGGATGAATTTTTTGTGTTTTTAGTAAGACCAGGTTTCACCATGTTGGCCAGGCTGGTCTTGAACTCCTGACCTCAGGTGATCCACCTGCCTCGGGCTTCAAGAGTTCTGGGATTACAGACGTGAGTCACCGCGCCTGGCCCAATTAGTCTATCTTGGCTAATTTGGAAATTGGTAACTGAGATGGGGTGATGCAGAACAAACTTATATCATGTTGGTTTGGTAATCAGGTTATGGGTGGTGACTGAGTAAACTGATATTGGGGACTGGAAAAGTGGTGATTGTTGAATGCTGGCTCCCTAAAACATCACCAGAACAACCTGTTTATAAGACAAAGCGGAGTTCATTGCTTACCATGTAAGGGAGAATCCCACCTTGATAGAGCCCCTTGGGAAGGATCATGATATAAGTATAGAATTGGTGAACGTGATGAAATGTGAGTTAAAGTGATGGTAGATGGTTCCTTCACTATAGCAAGCGTATTCTCAGCCTTTGTTAATTTGATCTCTTACTTTTGTTTTTGACAAAGAAGAATTTGAATAGGAAGTTATTATAAGAAAAGCCCATGCTCATTAAATAATATTTTAAAAATATAGACTTTAAAATATAGTTCCAGAACACTTTAACAGTGATCTCCACATGAGCTACCTGCATGAAGTATCATCTTCCTCAAGCGGACTTCTAGTGAGACCAGTTAGCAACTAGAAAATGATCTTTTGATTTTATCTGTTGTCAAAACCACAGGGGACTATTGTAGGCTCTTATGTAATTATTATTGCAGCTCAGTAAACCAACAGAACTGCAGGGTGGGCTTTTATTCATATTGTTTCCTTTCTGTTGCTTCTCATCACCACCCAGAGAAGTTCTTTAGGCATAGATTTAATGATTTAATGATATATCCTCCTTGAGTCTTTCTCAGATCTGCAAAGCAGAGTTAATCCAACCTCACTCTGCTCCCAGAGCCCTTTATTTATTTTTCCATTACAACATTTAACAGAGGTTGATTTTGTGTGAACAGTTTTTTTGGGTCTATGTCTCTCTTACGTTTCTTTTAGTCTCCATGCATGAACTAAAGTTTCCTAAAGTTCAGAAGATGTGGGCCACAAGTCAGAAAAATTAACTGTGTTTTATCAATTTTTTCCAATATAAGTGAATAAACCTCTTGTGCACTTGTTCAATGTAAGACTTTACTAGGTGGATTAGTCCGGATGGGCTAGGTTACAGCACTGTACCAACACACTTTTCAAATTTCTGTGGTTTGACACACACAAGTTTTTATCTCACTCATATTGTGTATACAAACATAGATCAATTTAGATCTCTGTACCCTCAGTGACTCAAGACACAGGATGACAAAGAACTTGTCATCTGGAATATTGTTGGTAGCTTTTACAGAGGAAGAAAGAGTTGGAATCATGCATGAGTTTTGTACTGCCTCAATTCAAATGTTTCATGTAGGGATTGCTATTAAGGTGTTCTGGTGCTGCTAAATTCTAAAATTCTGTATTTAAAAAAATGTTACTCAATGGGAAGAGTTTTTTTTTTTGTTTGTTTTTGTTTTTTTTTTTGAGACGGAGTCTCGCTCTGTCGCCCAGGCTGGAGTGCAGTGGCCGGATCTCAGCTCACTGCAAGCTCTGCCTCCCGGGTTTACGCCATTCTTCTGCCTCAGCCTCCCGAGTAGCTCTGATTACAGGCGCCCGCCACCTCGCCCGGCTAGTTTTTTGTATTTTTTAGTAGAGACGGGGTTTCCCCGTGTTAGCCAGGATGGTCTCGATCTCCTGACCTCGTGATCCGCCCGTCTCGGCCTCCCAAAGTGCTGGGATTACAGGCTTGAGCCACCGCGCCCGGCCGGGAAGGGTTTTTTAAACGACACATTTATATTAAAGTTCTATGCCCAAACCAAAACTGAGTTAGAAATCAAATTAGCCAATGCTGTTTATTCATATGTTTGCTATTGCAAAGGAAATATCTATGGTCACTTTTGCTCCTTCAGAGGTTCAAGGAGGATTCAAAGGAAAATGAGTTTTATAGAAAAAAGCACATTCTATTAGGTTGAGATTTTTGAAAGGCGCATGGGGAAGTCTTAGGATTGGCCTTTAAGTATATTTGGCTTTCCTTGTTTGGTTGCAAGGGAGCAGGCAGTTTGAGGTTTCCAGAAAGGAAGAGGCTATTCAAACTGTGGCCCGAAATTTCCTACAACTAGTGAGCTGATTGAGTATTCTTTATGGTTAAACTGATAGAATATTTGAGTCATGGTCCTGAGGTAAGGATGGTGGTAATGGCAGGCAGTTTCTCAAAAAATTGCAAAGCACTGAATCATTGCATTCTCATCTAATGTGCCTAATTGTGAGGGTTTGGGCCAGTCAGCATATCTCCTTTGACTGCACTTTCTTTATACCATGAAGATGGTAAATTGGGTGATGTTTACATTCTCTTCAGAGTCTTGCACGTCTAGGATTCCATGATGACACAAACTAGTTTAATTCATTATGTGTATCAATTGCTAATTGAGATGAATAGCAATTCATCTCTTAGGTTGGTTACAGGGAGAACTCACATTTTTCTGAAGCCTTATGAACAAATACATCTACTGAGTTATGAAACTGTATTAACCAGCCATTCTCTGCTATTCAAAGGTGACAGCTTTGGGGGGTTCTCCTTCCCAGCATATGTGTCTGCAGCTCAAGAGACTGATGGGGGTGAGCCCTCTTCTTTTTACATCCCTGGAGTAAAGGCTCTTCTCAGATTGTGGATACATCTTTGCCTCCCAGAACCTAAGGCCATTTCTGACCCTGCCACTTAGATGTGCAGTCAGCTGGAAACCTTTATTCAAAGGAGCTGCTCCAGGCTTAGCTGCTGCCAGGCTGATGCAACTTGCCCAGCTGCCCACATCCATGCTCCAGAGTTGGAATCTATGCCCTGGAACAACCTGGATCCTTCCCTGCATATGGTTTCTCCACTTCAGCTCACCTATGTACTACAGCAGAGTTCACCTCGGGGCAGAAAGTACTGTCATGATTTCAGAAATTGCACAATGGGCCTCTTTTCATGTAAATTATAAATAATGGATGCTCAACAATAATTTAAGGATGTATTTATCAATGGCCAGTGTTTTGCTAAGGCCTGTCTATAATTCACAAAGCAGCAATTCTTTATCCTTCCATTGGGAAGGGTCATCATTTGCCAGTTCAAGTAATGCATTTGAACTTGGCACAGTATGAGAATTCTAACATTTACTCAGCTCTTACTAGGTGCTAGGCACTGTGTCAAGTTTTTTACATACACAATGAATCATTTAATCATCAAATCACTTGGGTTGAGAGGCTAATACTATTTATAGCATCATTTTACAGATGAGAAAAATGAGGCTTAGGAAGATTAAAGTAATTTGCCTGGGGTCATATGTAGAATAATGACATATTCTAGTAGTGTCGTTAGGGTTGCTGAATAGGCAGTCTTTCTATTTTTAATTTCTTTTTTGCTATGACTGTACATTTTCACTTGGGAAAAAATTAATGGATTTTAAGCATCTTAATCTTATTTCACTTCAAAAATATCATCACAATGATGCCACAATACAACAGGCACTTAGTTCTTCTGAGTGGCTTACCCAGAATTGTTATTGGTGGGTGTAGTGGCCTATGAGTATCTGTCATCATAACTTTCAAGTCAAGTTACCCCAGGAAGGAGGAAGAAATATGTTCTTCATTTTACACTTGGTGGCAGTCATTGTAGATGCCATGTTTCCTGGTGAAAAATGATCATGCTCTGAACTCTGCATCTGTGATCTGGCAAAAGTTGTTGCTTTAAAAAAATCATTTCAATGAATAAAAAGGAACTTACTAATTTCTGTGGATACTGAGAGAAGCAGTGGGGACAGGCATCGTATCACCTCTTTTTCTTTCTCTGATTGTCCATCTGTAAAATGGGGACTATGAGTGACCTCAAAGAGAATGCTTGCTGAGCATTCTGGAATGTGCTGTGCAGATGGCAAATATGACTCATTTTCGCATATGGCCTTTCCCTAGAGAGTAGGGCTGGGCAACAGTTTCCCTGGATCTTTACAAGCATAGGCATCAATGAGCATTTTTGAAGTGCTTAGAACTGTGCAGTGTATCACTTGGTAGGCACATACATTTGGTCTGAATCTTGATGAAGAAGTTTTTTTTTTTTTTTTTTAAACTTCTCCCTGTTTTCCTGGCATAATATTCTGAACAGCAGCAATGCAATCTGTTGTTTGTTTAGAAAAGATGGCAGAAGGGTGTATGTAGTGTGTGTGCATGTGTGTTTGTTTGTTGTGGAGGGATGTCTGTTCACAGTCCAGTAAAAGAGTAATCCTACAACGTAGAGTTACCTGAATTAGTTATTATCATTTGGGAAGATGTTGAGGTTTAGAATGAATTAGTTAAAGCTATGCTCCCACGGTGGGCATATAGCAGAGAGAATCCTCTCTTTAGCCCTCCCTCCCCAATGTGGGCATATGCACACATGTGCACAGACACACACACATAAACGCACACAGCAGAGGAGATTTTATCTCATGGTCTTCCCACAGTAGAATTCTTCTGGTCTTGACTTCAGCAGCCGTATCTTTTCCTTCCCCACCTCTCTTACTCCCTTTCATCTTAGAGGCTGGGCTTTGCTAGAGAGCAGGGGAAGCTTCTGAGCTGGTGGAAGAATTGCCATAGCAACATGGCACTGAGTCCTGCCCCCAAAGGTCTCAGCCATGCTTGGCTTTTGTTCTTAGCCCAAGTGAAGCAATATGAGGGTCTTTCCCACCTCTCACTTTCCATGGCCCAATCAATTGTGACTTTGAGCTACCTTTGAAACCCAGATAGACTCATACCCTCATCCTCTGCATGCCTTTGTGAGCTGGCTTTTCTTTTTTCTCCATCAGTGCCAATTTATTTACATGTTTCAGATAACGAGCCAGTGTTCCCCAATGTTGGGTTGGCAACCACGTACTGTTGTGATTCAGGGCTCCTGGGAAGAGCTTCCTCTGAATAAACATTTCACTCAGAAGAAGAAGGGATGCTTGGAGGGCAAGAGTGGCACTTTTAGGGTAATGAAGCAAGTGCTGGTGTTTCAGTTAGGAGATTGGGGTTCAAATCTATTTCCTGCATGCATAATAGAGCTGGACTTTGTGTGTTTGTGTGTATGTGTGCATGTGTGTGTTTTCTAACCAATAATTGAACTATAGATACATGCAACAATATGAATGAATCTCAGTAATAAAATGGTGAATATGAAAAATAAGCTCCAGATTACCTATTTTATAATAAAGTTCAACCTCAAGTAAAACTAAACAACATTGTTTAAGAATGCCTGTATTGTGATTTAATAAAAATGTATGTGTGTGTGTGTGTGTCTGTGTAAAAGCACCATAAACATTTTGGCTATCATGGAAAAAAATAATTGCATAGGAGAGGTGGATATAAATTATTATTAATGTGGAGACCTTGGGTTGAGTCATGAGTTTATGAATATTCATTTTATTTAAATCACTTAGTTAATTAAAGTAAGAAGGACCATGCCTAGACAGTAATGATGGTAGGTCCTGAAGCAATGATTGCGGTTAGTCCAATTCCATACATTCAAGGACCACAAGACCAAAACCAAAGAAAAGATTTCTTAACTGTAGTTGTGGATGCAAGTTACCCATGCTCTCTGAACCTTAATTACATTACTTGCAAAATGAAGGGTTGGAGCTAAATTGTCTCATGGATCTGTGCTAGGCAGAATAGCAACGTGGTTGAGAGAGACCTTACAGCCAGATTGCCTGGGGTTAGTATCTCAACTGTGTCCCCTCAGCAATGCAATAGGCCATTGTAATATCAGCACTGCCTATGATTTTGTTATCGATATCACAGATGTTTCCATATCACATTAAAATTTTTCAGGTACCCCAGAATATTATTTTTAGTCATAATTCCTTCAAAATTATGGTAGTTGGTGGACCTGCTTCTAGATCTTATTGTTGAATGAATTAATAAAAGCACATATATTATCATATTATACAGTTTTATTTTGAAAACTATGTTATAATATACTTGATTTCCTTTGTAATCCTGTTTTTTCTGAGGTGAGTTCTGTAGATTTCAGTAGAGAGCCAATGGGACCTGTAGCTCAGAAAAGGTACACAACCTTTATAGAAAACTCAGAATTCTCCAAACATATAAACATACACACACACAGAGAGAGATACATAGTTCTGTTAAATTGATAAAATAACTTGGGTGGCCTGAGAAAGTCTGAATGTTTTCCCATCCTTTCCCCATAAGCTGTATTTTGGTGTTCATCTTTCTTTTGATAGGTGATCTACATTTACTCGTTTGAAGATGAATAGCAAGATGGTATTTTTGACACTTAAATACATGAAGAAGTGTGCTTATTACCTTTTCAGTTAAACTTCACAAAGGAAAACAATTCTTTTGAAGATGATACAAATGTGCTAAAATATTTCCTTGAAGTTCTAAATCACTTGTGAAAACTCTTGAAGAAATTTTAGGACCTGAAGTTCTTTGGGTTGTTTCTTCCAATCTAAAAATGACGGTCAGACAAAGTGCAAAATGGCACCCTCACCGCATTTCCTACAACACACTCTTTTAAGAAAATGAGGCCGGGTGCAGTGGCTCACGCCTGTAATCCTAGCACTTTGGGAGGCCTAGGTGGGCGGATCACGAGGTCAGGAGATCGAGACTATCCTGGCCAACACGGTGAAACCCTGTGTCTACTAAAAATACAAAAAAAATCAGTCAGGCGTGGTGGCGAGCGCCTGTAGTCCCAGCTACTCGGGAGGCTCAGGCAGGAGAATGGCGTGAACCCGGGAGGCGGAGCTTGCAGTGAGGTAATATTGTGCCACTGCACTCCATAGCCTGGGTGACAGAGCCAGACACCATCTCAAAAAAAAAAAAAAAAAAAAAAAAAAAAAGAAAAAAAAGAAAATGAGCACATATGCCCCTGTGTGTTGCAATCCATCTAGGGAAGAATTTCTATGATTTCTACTTAGGCTTTCTTATTCATTGACTTCACCCTGGGGACTTCGAATCCCAATTAGTTCTTATAAAATTATTTACCTCCATGTGAGGTTTTAGTATAAATATGCAGCAGATGTGGTAGACACTAATTTGAGCCACATACCCAGCAGTTTAGGAGGGAATTGGCGGGAGCCTATTTGTGTGAAGGACCAAGGAGTCTTTGAGAAGAATGACTCTCAAATGAAGAGGAAATTGAGGCAATACATAATCTCGGTCCCGGGACAATAAGCTGTTGTTAGAGGAGTGCCAATTTTCAGCAGAGAATGAAATATATCTTTTAGATTGTTCTCCGGCCATCTGGGACTGGAGCAGATCTCAGAGGTTGTAAATATGACAGAGCTGAGTTACAGAAGAATCTCTGCAATTTTCTTGGAGCTACTTTCTAGCCTCTGTGCTGAATCTAACAGATGGTGCAGCTTTTGGTTGTCTCACCATCCACCCCTTTCTCCTTGTGTAGCATCCTTGTTGTGGGTAGCAGTCATTCTGCTTCCACCCCCTGAGTAAATCAGCATAATTTCATTTCCCGACCATAAATATTGGTTTCAAGGATGGGCACAGGACAGAAGGTGACTCAGTCAAAGTGAAGTCCTGAACTTGTATTTGGTGGTAAGGGAAAAAAGTTCTATTTCTTGGAAAAAGTGAAGTGTGGGCCTCACACCTGGATATGGTACCCCATGGCAGAAGCCAGCCTGGGATGAAGGATGACTAGGAAGGAGGGGAGAGACACAATGTGTTTGTGTGGAAACAGAGCTAGAACCCTGACCACAACCGGCCTGAAGCTGCTGTATTGCTGGATTTTTCTGGTACATAAACAATATAGTGCCTTTACTATTTAAACCACTTTTATTTATGTATCTTTTTGCTATCGGGAGCCAAAAGTATTGCTTATTTTGATCACTGAATTGTGGTGATGGGCATGTTAAGTTCTAGAAAAGAAGAGGAGGAAGAGGCAAGGTTAGAAAGCTACAGTTAGCTGGATTCCTTAGCCTTGTAGCCCTCTGCAGAAGTTTGTTCATGAGATAATATTATTAATATCCCAGTTTTTCAGATGAAAACACATATGCATTGAAAAATCTGCTGGCAAGTCTCATGGTCCCATGTGACTTACTATGTAAATTAAGAATAGAAACCACTATCTTTTATTCTGTTCCCAACTTACACAGAGAGCACAGATTATTGTTCTTATTTGAAGTTTTAAGACCTGGAGGCATTTTACTAAATTCTTTCAGATTTGGAACAAGTGTATGACTTAGGTCCCCCTGAAATTCGCCCACAAAGAATAACTAGCTGATCTGGTGTTGACACTCTTTTCTTGTCATTAGATGAAGATGACAGAGTATATATTATTGAAATCACTTCAACCCCCAATAGAAAAATTGTACTCATGCTCCAGCTCATGGAATTTCTCTGGCTGGCAAGGTTAGACTATAATAATCCCAATTGTTTATTGAGCGTGAACTTTATGTTAGGCATTGTGTTAAATGCTTTATAAGCATTATCTCATTTAATCTTTACAAAAACTTAAAAGGTTGTTACTATTATGCTGTTCTTCATACAGTACAACATTAGAAATGCAACAGGAATGTGACTTGGAGGTGCTGTTAAGAGGTTTACGGGGGTTAATAATCTCAGCCCTCTCTGGGGCATTAATACGTTACCATTCAATATGATAGAAACCATCATGATGCCACTCAGGATACAAACAAGTCCCTGTAAAATGGTTTTGTGTCATTCATGAACTGAAAATTGCTGTCTTAGATGCTGCCACTAATCTTTTTCTAAAATCTTCAGTGTTCGTCCTTTTGAGTTTGAATAACATGACAATTTTTGAAAATTTGCCTTCTGTATAGGAAATAAAATTAATTTTTAAAAATACAGTGTTACTGTATATTTGAAAGTAATTTGATTGAATACTTCATGCTTCATTTGTTGACAACTATATATGTGTCTATAAGAAAAGGGGCATTGTGTTTCCGAATGATGGTGATGAAGAATCAATTTCTGTAACTGCATATCATTACATTTTTATTTTAAAGTTAGAATAATGGTTTTATAGTTCTAAGCTATTTTAGATAAGGTTAATTATTCAGACCTTTTCATAAGAACAAACGTGTCGCATAACATGCTTATAAGGTGTTTAGTAAAACACAATTATATATCTTACTGCGAAGCTTTTTATAAAACATATTTCTTGAAGGTGAATGGTATTCTGACTGAAATGGCTAAGCAAGTAAAAATAAATACCTTTGAAGGAAAATTTACTAATGGAGATTTGAAGTATTTGGGGGTAAAAGTGGTTAAGATGTTGCCAATTCAGGAGCTACTGGACCTCATAGTACATCACTGGATACTGGCTGAACAAGGTTTTAAACTGGAAGTTTGCTTTTTCCTTAAGGACATTTTCTTCACTTGAGGATGTTCTTTCTTCTGAGCGCTAGGTGTCATTCCCTCCATCTTAATGTTCTTCCTGGGTCAGGAGGACCCATAAATATTTTCCTTCTTTCTAGTGATCCTTTGATTTCACATTCAAACCCAGCAAAACTGTGTTGCATTCTTTCTTGCTTTACTTATCTAAAACCCAGACGAGGTTATTATTTCCCCATGAGTACATGAGGCTGCAATGTTGTATTTTGCCAGTAGGTTTCACCATCTCACACATGATTCATAACATCCCCAAGTTCAAGGTTTCAGGAAGAAATTAGATTCTAACTGATTCGATAAAGTTTTATAAACTTGAAAGTCTACTGTCAAATTTACCTAGAACAACTATTGTCTCGTATCGTAAGAGTTTCTCATTTACATTAGCTACATTACTGAATGGTCAAAAGTGGACATGTTTCTAACAAATAGTATCAAATACAAACACATAATTAACTTATCTTAGCACTCCTCTCAAAGCGAGGCAGCTCCTGCCAATCTATGGAGCTTTGGAGACAGATAAACCAGAAGGCGAGGAGCAGTGGCTTCGCTGCCTGCAGTATCTCTTTCTCCATCCACATAGAGATAGAGTTTCTTCTCATCACCTTCAAATCCCCTTTAAGCTCCACTCTTACTCATCTCTAAACTTGATCCTCTGACAACTGATCCAGACACAGCTGCAGGAGGTGCGTACCTGTCTTCGCTAAAAGCTAGACTTGGCTTGTCCTAGTTCTTTAGTGTGCTGCTCTGTCTACAACCGATCTGCAGTAAAAGGGAAAATGTCTGCACTCTACTTCCTGCATTCATGCTGGTACAGTGACATTTTCATGCAAAGACATGAAAATTAGGTGGACTGAAACAAATTCTTGAAATAAGCATGCATGCCCCCTTCACCTAATCGATGTGGTGTTGAATAAAGACAGCAATCAGTCAGAACCAGGGAGGGAGTTAGATGAATTGACCTGAAGTCCTTGCAATCCTGATTGTCTTTGAATCTAAAGACTGGAGAATTGCACCAGCACTGAAACCCATGTGGCACAGATATTGGTTGTGTCCTTTCTCATCTTTACCACCTAAATTCAATTCAGAAGAAAGTCCTGTTTTACATTTTTACGTCTTAATCTTTTTACTTCTCTCAATCTCTCTACCCTAGTCCAACTTTTTTCAGCTCTTGCTTTACCACAGCCTTCTAATCAGTATTTTTTCTTCTTCCTGGCTGCCTTCCAATCAGTACTACGGAGCATGGCTAGATGAAAATGGTGAAAATGAACTTCCAATTATACTATCCCCTACAAGCACTTCTTATTGATTTTAGTATTAAAACTCACATTCTAAGCTGGATAGCACACAGTAAATGTTGTGATCCTGCTTTGAGGTTCCCACTACTACACATCTGCCTAAGGCTGGGGGCAAGGATTTCCAGAGTCCTCTTCCCTTCATGGTCCTGGGTTAGACAATGCCAATGACAGGACCTGATTTGAGATTCTCAAGTGGTCATGGGGTTCAGACATGGGGTTGTTATACACTCAGAAGTTTCATGGACCTTTCTGGAAACTCCTAATCTGTGGTTGAGGTAGGCTTTGCAGTCTTCCCTTCAAGTTCATCTTCCCATTTACCCTCCAGGACTCCAGTCCGAAGCCACTGGCAACTGTTTCTCAGATTTCTTAGCCACGTCTTTCTAGACTTGCACTTGTTTGCCTTTTCTCATATTCCTGAAAGTTCTAATTCCTATATGAAATCCTCACCTGCCTACCTCTCCTGCTCATTGTCTGATTCATTAATTTTGTTTTTCAGTTTGCTTTCCTTATTCCCATGTAGGCATCCTTTCACCAAATTAGCTGTAACTTTTCTGTCCAGGTCTGAAGGTAGACCTCACTTTGTCAGACGATTCTTCCTTGAAACCTAGATTAGGTCTAGTCCCCCAATTATGTGTCCTTCCACCTTTATTTAGGATAAAGGTAGAACAACACATGTCCTTTATTTGGGATCCCTTATTTAGGATATGATTCTCTTAAAGGGTGTCTTCTGTACAGGACCTTAAGCTCCATCAGAGCAGGGACTGAGTCTATTTTTCTCAGGATCTAGTTCAGTGCTTGACACATAGTAGACCTTCGATTCACATTTGTTGAGTGAATGAAGGAGTGACCAGGCTGGGCTTTTATAAATCTATCCCATGGGTCTGCCTGAGTAGACACAAAGCAGTCAGATGGATGTGATTATGGACCTTGTCCTTTTTGATCTGACTTGTTTATCCAGGGATTCTCTTTCTTAGTGATGCATTTTCTCTTCAGCTCATTTCAGTTTGGGAGATCTATGTGATAACTTCAGCACCCTATTTTTAAACATATTCATGTTAATGAACACTTTTAATGGAGATGATTTAATTTTTTAAAATTTTGTCCTTTACTTGAAAAGCCTGAAGGCATAAGCTCAGTAAAATATAGTGAAAAGATCTGAAGTTCTCAGCAGTGACAATTAATAAAATATCAAGCATCAAGCAGCACACAGATGGTGGTCTCATCTTGCCCTACATGGACGCATGCTTGTCCTCTGCTCAGGGACTTCCTCTTCCCAAGCAGTACTCTGTGTGTGGACTTTACCCATTCTCATGACTGTGATGGATAACACTTCACACTTGAATATTATATAGCACACATTATAACACCTGATCTTTTCATAACTGACATTCTTTTCTCCACTGTCTCTAAATACAATTTTAATGGTTGATGTAACCCATTGGATGGTTCTCAGAACAATTTTGGCCAAATATTTTTGCCTAACTACCTGAGCTATTGCTGTCATTTTCCACATCTTCTTGGTCTGGAAAGCCAGGCTTGCAGTGAGTGCTGAGCTATGGCATGAACATGTTGATAAATCCCAGGGTAGGAGGCTGATGAATAAAGGAAGGAGGCTGATGGGCCGGCATGGCTGGAAACCAGAGAATGTCATCTCCCCTTCAAGGTAGGGGGCCCGAAATAGAGGGAACAGATCAAGATGAATGACCACCTGAGTAGCTCTTAGGCTTCTTTTTCCTTTTCCTATAGACTTTCTCCCCCAATTTCCCAGTCCTGTTTAATGTAAGGTAGATATCATAAAACACAACACTGAATAACCATGAATTTATCGCTTTCTCTTTAAAGTCCTTGGAAAAATACAGAATGTGCCCCCAACAACTAGACATTTCAAACTGATGACCTTTATCTTTCTGTCCTTCCTGTGATATTGTACCCCTCTGAAGGGCAGTAACTTTACAATCAATCCACTTTGATTGATAGATTTTAATATTTTTTATCATGAATTTTTTGCACTAATTTTGATTTTTAAATATCACATTAAAATATTGATCTTGACTACTGAGTTTTTGGCACCCCTTAAATTTCACTCTTGAAATGACTGCCTCATTTTAGTGCCAGCCATGCTAGTGTGGCAGGCAAGAATGTCCTTAGATGTGGACGGTCATGAAACTGTCTATGGCATCCCAGTTACACGTAATGATTTTCTTTCAAATTTAGAAACCTGGCTATTTTATGATATAACAAATTGTTAGATATTGTTGTGATGCTGTTTGTTTTATCCAGCTCAACATAATCATTTAATAGTAATCTTTAGAAATAGGGAACTGTTCATATTTCTCATGTGAATTTTAAACTTTTGGAAAACATGCTGTGGCAAAGGGAATTGGGCTCATATTTACGCTCATTTGGATTTAGGCAATCTATGAATCTCACCACATAGCTTGGCAGTTAGGCAAAGCAGATACATAGGGGCTGCTTAGATTGTATCAAGTGAAGCCTTTTATTTTCTGGGGTTCATTTCTGTTTTTTTCAGAATAGAGCCTCCTGACGGCTCTGGGACCACTGTGTCCAGCCTGTGGTGCTGTCCCACTGAAGTCAACAGCTCTGATTCAAAAGAAAATTAACTGCAGGCATGCATAGACTTGAAATGCAGCAAAGACTTAAACTGACACCAACTACATTGTGAATGGGGGAAAATGTTAGGGCCTATTTAAAGGCCAAAGCCTTTCACCGGGGACAGAAATGGCCAGAGGAAAGATGTGAAATCACTGTTAAAATCATTTTTTCCTCCTAGGAAGCATTCAAATTAGTTGACCAAGAATGGCTGATGCTGAAATGACTTGCTGTCTCAGTGTGGAGTGGAAACAATCCTGTTAAATTTCACGTTGCAGTGACACCAAAGCAAAGGACAGATCTCAAGACAACTTTTATTGAAATGGAAAATAGTAATTCTAACTAAAGAATAAGAGAAATGCCAACAGAAATAAAATACCAGAAATCAGAGGACAATGTGCAAAACTCTATGTACTCAGACACACAAATTGAAACAACCCAAATAAATGCCAAATGCACAAGAAAATAAATGTAACTTATCAGAGGTTAATGCTTTTTATGTTTTGTTCATATGGCAACTTGTTCTGTGGTTACATAAAAAGGATTGGAGACCAGACAGGGCATGAGGCTTTTCTAATCCACATTGAGCCACTGACTCAATGTGACCTCAAGCAGCTCTCTAGAGTGTGTTGGCCTCACTCAATCATATGTATATATAATATGTACTTGTACTTGGATAATAAAAAAGAGGGGACTTAGTAGGTTTGTGAAATCTGCCATTATTTTTGGAGACCAATGATCACCTCTGGTAATTGCAGAGAAAGGGGACTAAGATGTGTTCAGATCTACAAGGGAGTAGATGTTCTCTTTTGGCTTTTGTTGGGACAGACAGTTCTTACAGAACAGAGTGTTTACTGTGTGCATATTTCTGGCAAGGGTTTTGGAGGATTAACTAGCCTGCTGATAGGAGAACAAACAGTTTAATCCTGCTGGAGCCCCTGCCATGGGGTGGGCTGTGCTCAGAACAGCAGGGAAGCCAGACTCCTCCCTCTTTTCTGTTTTAGTGCAACACATCCTGGACTCCATTGGCTTTCCAGATGTGTGGGATGATTATTTTAGGGGACAGAGGACCTTTCACAGTATCCACCAAATCACAACAGAAGAGCCTGGTTACTTTGGTCAAGTATAAACTCTGCCAAAATAGGCATTGCAGGGCCACAAAGACAATGTGCCTTCAGTCAGTGGGCTCCAGCTTTGGTAAGGGGCTTGCAATTCCACAGTCTAGGCCTGTGGCACTCCCTTTGTCTGGTAAGTCTTTCCCGAAACTCCCTGAGAGTGGCTAAGAGCCAATGTGCCTGCACCTGCTCCCAGGGCACACTGTGCTCCTTTGCACAGTAGCACTTCCTTCCCTTCCATGACTTGAGAAAAGCCCTCATTGCAACTCATGCCCACTGTTCTGCATCCCACTTTCTCACTCCCTTTCCTTACTCCATTGTGCTCTAAAGCTGAGTCAAACTGATCTCTGGTTTATTATCTCATACACTCTTTGTTCATGTACATTATCATTATCTCTGGATGCTCTTTGCGGTGGCTAGAGTTATTGAGCCCATTCTGCACCACTCCCTAGCCCCCACTCCTGTAGCTGTACCTTTTGCTATATAAATACATGTGCACTAAAGGTACAATGTAGCTCCTGTCTCTTGGCCCGTTGAATTTGGCCTTGGTTATGACTTGCCTTGGCCAGTGGCATATGGGCAGGAGTGATAGTGTGTTGTGAGTTCCAAGTCTTTCATGTTTCTGTTTGTCCTTTTGGGCTTCTGCCATTGCCACGAGGAGGGCTTCTGCCATATAAGGGCTGCCCCTTTAGCCCAGACCACAGAATGAGATCATGTAGAGAGAGCCACTCCAGTCGAAGCACAGACCTTCAGCAAGGGGCCCTCAGCCCCCATCGCCTGAGGCAGAGCTGCCCCTGCTGACCTGCAGATGCACAAGAAACAAGGGCTCTACCACTTTCTGATGAACTCCTCCTTGTCCTTTAGATTAGTTCAGCCATTGTGGAAGACAGACAGTGTGGCAATTCCTCAAAGATCTAGAACCAGAAATACCATTTGACCCAGCAATCCCATTACTGGGTATATACCCAAAGGAATAGAAATCATTCTGTTACAATGATACATGCATGCAAATGTTCATTGCAGCACTATTTACAATAGCAAAGACATGGAATCAACCCCAATGCCCATCTATGACAGACTGGTTAAAGAAAATGTGGTACGTATATACCATGCGATACTATGCAGGCATAAGAAGGAATGCAATGATGTCCTTTGCAAGGACATGAATGGAGCTGGAAGTCATTATTCTCGGCAAACTAATGCAGGAACAGAAAACCAAACACCACATGTTCTCACTTATAAGTGGGAGCTGAACAATGAGAACCGATGGACACAGGGAGGGCAACAACACACACCGAGGCCTATTGGGAGTGGGGGTTGAGGGAGGGAGAGCATTAGGAAAAAGAGCTAATGCATGCTTGGCTTAATACCTAGGTGATGGGTTGATTGGTGCAGCAAACCACCATGGCACATGTTTACCTATGTAACAAACCTGCACATTCTGCATATGTACCCCATAACTTTAGATTTAAAAAAACATAAGTTAAAAAAAACTCAACAAAGAGAACTTCTTTCAGGATGAGTCTACTGGCACACCACACTTTGGTCTTTCTTCCCATATGCTCCTGTAACTTGGGGTGAGGTTTAGAAACTCTGCCACAGTGCCTCCATCCTCATTAAATCTAAGATGGCACTGTGTAACCCTTCCTTGAGGTATCCTCACATTCCACACTCAATCACTAGTTGAGTCCTCTGTCTCTCCAAGGCCTTGGAATGGCTGCAGTAGCCTCCTGCCTGGCTTCTCTGCTTCTGCTTCCCATGCTTCTCTACAGTGCTCTTCACAGAATAGCTAGAGTCACCATTCTACAACTGAGCCCATTAGAGCATGCCTCCACTTCTGTCTCACCCTCACTTCCCACTCCTTTTTAGCTTGCACTCTGTGCTGAACTATGATCTCCCTTTATTTCATTGAGCAAAAATTTACTGGGTCCTCACCTTGTAGTAAGGCACAAATTATCCCTCTCATGAAAACTCTGCAACTTCTTACCTTCATGCCACCTAACACAGTTTTTTTTCTAATTCTTTCCTATTTACCCTTCAAGTCTCAGATTAGTTGTTTGTCCTGAGTTAAGTATCCTTGTTATGTGTTCCATGGGTGTTCTATTCATTCTTTATTTCTGGAAGTACATGTATTGCATATTTAATAAGGTGCTTTAAAGTGCTGATTTGTTGTAATACTGCTGATCTCTGAAATAATTTCTAATGTATAGCTATAGATACATAACCACTCATTCTAGTATGTGGATATATTGTCATGCTCTGAATGCTATTGTTTGCTTTAAAACAATTAAAACCAGAAAGGCAGACTGCACTGCACTATGGATTCTTGGCTAATGAAATTTAGCACCTCATGCCACATATGCTTCCAGCCAACAAGTGCTCTGCTGCTGTATCCTGAATAAAGTGTATTCTGCAATGCAGGCTGTTCATTTTGGCCTGACCTCCCTTTCCACCATTTATTTCATGCCTGGGAAACAGCCTTGACTTATAACAGTAACAAAAGGTGTGCAGGTGAAATGAAAATTTTACATTAGTTGGAGGACTTCTCTTTTGACGTTTTGCAGATCATGCACCTCAATGCAGCCTGGGAGCATTGACCAATAACTATATCAAAGGCAGTTGAAATTAATATGGGTGAAGCCATGGCATGTCTTCACATGATTTAAAGAGAGATGCAGAATAATTGCCAATATACCATGCCTGGAATGCATTTCTTTAGGAACTTTACTAAAATAACACTATGCAGAAATGATCCACGTAATGCTCTCATTTATAGGATCACAACTTCTATTTCAGTAGGAATCTGCATTGAATCATCTCTTGGTTATGCCTTTCTCCTACCAGTTCAAAAGCTGGGACCTCTCATGGCTCATATAAATAAATATTTATAGAATGAAAGACCAGGTAAGTCACATCCCCAGTACCTGTGGTGATCTTGAGGACCCTTATCTGTCCAGTGTCCTCTGGTCATATGAGTACCATTGATCACAAAAATTGTTTATAATTCTGAGTCTTCAATTTCATTGCACCAGGATATAAAACAGTCATGAACAGATCCTACAAATACACCTTTGGTTCTAAGTTTACTTTATTCTTAGGATACTACCAAGAGAACCTGAGTCACAGCAATAGTGGATTCTGCATCAGCACCATTATCAGGTTATTATCTAAAACCTCAGATCCTCCATCCATGAATCTCTCTTCCTTTGTGAGGTCCTGTGGAGGCTCATATATCCCATGGCCCTTACCTTTCTCCTCTGAAGCTGATGTTGAGGTAAATGAGTGTAGTGGTTGTGGCAGATCACATTATTGGTCCCAATTTTTCCATCTTTTCTAATACAATTATATGTTTATGGCCTCATGATGATGGTCTGTCTCTCGGCTCTGGGCTCAGACATGTGAAGTGCTTCAGCCTATGGGTGTTAGCAACTGGGATATGAAAAGAAAAGAGGGATTTGTGTATGTGTGTGTGTGTGTGTGTGTGTGTGTGTGTGTCTGTCCAAATTTTCCCCTGCTATAAGAATACCTGTCGTATTAGATCAGGGGCTCAATCTACTCAGTATGACCTCATCTTAACTGATTATATCTGCAATAATCCTGTTTTCAAATAAGGTCACATTTTGAGGTACTGGGGGTCAAAACTCCAACATAGGAATTTTGAAGGGAACACAAGTCAACTGTCAACACTGCATGTTCAAAGTACCCTGAGAGGAGGTGCATGTGAAGGCAACTTACACTAACAACACAAATAAAACTTGAATCTTCACTCTTCGAATGTGAGGTCCTTTCATTGGCCTTCCTTCCTTCTCTTCCCTTTATCCCTCTTTCTTTTCCTCTTCTACTCTCTCCTTTGTTTTCTCTTTCTCTCCTTCTCCTTTGTTTTTTTTTCTCTTATTCTTCCTCAATACTCTCTAGTTGTATTATGTTTTATTGTTTATATAGCACTATTTCATAAAACTTACATTATATCATTGGGGTCTTCAGCAAAACCCTGTGACTAGGCAGGTGGGTACATTTTCTCCATTTAACATAAAAGAGGTTCTTGCTGGTTAATTACTTCTCTAAAGCTACCCTATTAGTGACTGTCAGAGGAGCCAGATTTCCAACTCCCATCCAAAGTTCATTCTATTTCACTACATTCTTTGATTTGAAAAAGACTTTGCCCATAAGGGACCAGAGGTACTGGAACCCTCAATACCTAGATAGACATCCACAAAGCAAAATGGTGTGCTCTCCATTCTGTCCTCCCCGTTCCTGTAGATAAAGTTTATAGCAAGTAGTAGGAAGAGATTGTAACAGGAACTTCCAAAGATTTAACCAAAGGGTTAAAAAAAGGGAAAAGACTTTTTAGAGCACAGGGAAGAAACCTTTTCCCAGTAAATCTGATGATATGCCTGTAATTAAGTCAAATAGGTTAAAGGCTTGTTATGCTAGCATTAACACGTAATTCATCCATTGAATTACAATGAGATTCATGTAAGGATTACACGTAAAATTCCATGTAATGAGATGTATTCATCATCAAAAGCTTTTTGCCCTTTAAGAAAATGTTACAATAATTATCCCATGAACGTGAAAAGTCAATAGAGGTGAAAATGCATGTCTTTTTATACCATCATTGTGATTGTATTTATATTGGCAAGGCCTAACCCTGCTGACATTTAACTTTCCAGGGAGAGAACCCGGGCTGCTCTCTCTCCTCTCATCTCACCCTTTCCTCTTGGGCCATCCAAGAGATGCTCTTTGCCCTCCATCTCATCTCCTCTACCAGAGATACAGAAGCAAGAATCTTGTTTCCCAACTTACAAAACAGATAAGTTGGAATGTGATTACTCACTTTGCAAAAGGATTCACTGGAGACTTCCTTTAAAAACTCTTCCTTTTTAAAATTGCAATGTTTCTTAAAGTGAGGACTCAGTGGTATTTAGGATAAGGCCTTTGAAGATTATTATGCCTTTAGTGTAAATTCAAATTTGTGTAAAAGTGTATTCTAGATTTATTGGTATAAAATATTATAACCCTTTTAGGATGCTTATATAGAATTCAGCGATTTAAAAGTAGAGGTGAGTTTGGAGAAAGCTGCAACATAGCCATTTAAAGAGCTGTGCTGTACACATAAAATATTATAATTCAGAAATAGTAAGTTCTTTGCCCATGTGTTCAGATCAGAGCTATGAAAAGGGCAACTAAATGGCATCAGACAATGATTTTTGAGTCAATTGAAAACTTTGGCTCTCCTTGGAATATGTATCTGTATCTATATATGTCAAATTTTGAAACATTCAACTGTTGTGTTTTATCCAAGAAAAAATGAAAGTATTAAAAGGTAAGTATAGATATGTTAAATTCATGTTGTGTGAAAGAGAAGTACATTGGATATGTTAAATCCAACATGTTAAAGGCCAGACTTAATAACATACAAGGAGGTTATTGGTATTTCAACACTAGGTTCTGACTTCTCCAACTTTAGCCACCATATGAATACGGTTAGGTTGGCTAGGACCATTGACATATTCCATGAAAAAAACAGCAGAAGCAGTCGAGGTTATTTTATTTTTCTTATGTTCATAAATGGATTTAGGCAAGATCTGCCCATCAAAGTGAAAAATTTCAAGTCATTTTGTGTAAATATACAAAATATTTCACAGCAGGAAAATAGCATTGAGGAAGAATTTTTCCTTTAAAAAAATGCACACATGCCTTGTTTAGAACATTCAATGTGGGATTTAAATTAGTTGTTTGAGCCATAAATTATCTTTTACCTATGGCTGCTTAAGAAAATATCTGTCACTCACAGGCTTTCTCTTTCAGTCATGCTTAATAAAGAAGAGTGTCATCTGGAGTATTAGAATCTAATTTGATGTGTATCTTTAATGTATGTGATGTCTTAATTTTGTGTGGGTCGGCAGGTACTTTTTACTGAGACTGCTATTATCTGAGGTAAATTCTCTAGTGTTCTTTCTGTACAGTCTAGTTTCTTTTATGTAAAAGAGATAAGTCTTTATAATACTTTTATTTTCAGCTGATACAAGATCTTATGTTCATAAGAATCAGAGTAGCCATTGCCAGAGCTCACAAAGTCAGTTCTGAAGACTGAGGACAGTTGGCTGCCACTCTCTGTTTTCACAGAAGTTCCTTGAAGAAACTATAGAGTTAGCATGGCCGAATAGGAACAGCTCCAGTCTCCAACTCCCAGCATGAGCGACACAGAAGACCGGTGATTTCTGCATTTCCAACTGAGGTACTGGGGTCATCTCACTAGGGAGTGCTGGACAATCGGTGCTGGTCAGCTGCTGCAGCCCGACCAGCGAGAGCTGAAGCGGGGCGAGGTATCGCCTCACCTGGGAAGCGCAAGGGGAAGGGAATCCCTTTTCCTAGCCAGGGGAACTGAGACACACAACACCTGGAAAATCGGGTGACTCCCACCCCAATACTGCGCTTTAAGCAAATGGGCACATCAGGAGAATATATCCCTCACCTGGCCGGGAGGGTCCCACGCCCATGGAGCCTCACTCATTGCTAACACAGGAGTGTGCGATCTAACCGCAAGGCAGCAGCGAGGCTGGGGGAGGGGCGCCCGCCATTGCTGAGGCTTAAGTAGGTAAACAAAGACACTGGGAAGCTCCAACTGGGTGGAGCTCACAGCAGCTCAAGGAAACCTGCCTGTCTCTGTAGACTCCACCTCTGGGGGCAGGGCTCAGCTAAAAAACAACAGGGGAAACAGCAGAGGCCTGAGCAGACATGAACAACTCTGTCTGACAGCTTTGAAGAGAGCAGTGGATCTCCCAACACGGAGGTTGAGATCTGAGAACGGACAGACTGCCTGCTCAAGTGGGTCA
>NW_016808026.1:1626168-1653919 GCF_001698545.2 Rhinopithecus bieti
ATAATAATAATAATAATAATAATAATAATAATAAAGAAACTATAGAGTTAGCAATGTGCCTGTGACTAAAATAGTAGGTCCAGTAGCCACAGACTTTGTGAAGAACCATTGATATTCTTCTCTATTTAGCTGATGTTCTTCTCCAATAGCCTTTTTTTTTTTTTATAGGAGAGAAGGAATGACTTATGTTTTTATAAAGAAATTTCAGTCCAAACTTTATCTCCTTCTCCATCACAATTTGGTCAATATTCACCAATTCACCCATTGATATCTCATTTATTTATTCATTCAGCAAATATTTAATGTCTTGTGGCCATGCATCAGACATTTTATCTTGGTGCAGTAAGAAATATAAAGAATAAAGATGAATCACAGCCCCAGTTTTTTATTTTGCTTACAATCTAATGAAACAATAAATCAGATGGTTAAATAATCATCATGCAAGGTGTAAATGTGATGAGATTCATAATAGCAGTTCATAGAATATATTGTAGAGTTTTGGAGGTTATGGGAATTTTCATCTAGTTTCCAGGGAATTAGGAGCAGCTTTATGAAGAACATGGAATGTGAATTAAGATAGTTGGATTTCTATGAATAGACAGGAAAAGCTTATTCCAGTAGACAAATAGCAATAACAATGGCATGAAAGATCTGAAAATGGATAATATCCTTGGGAAATACTGAACAATTCAACTTGCTTGTGTTGGTAAATGTGAGGAGCCATTAAGTGCCCTGAAGAGATTGTAATTTATTTAGTAGGAAATGGTGTATCAGTGACAGTTTTAGAACATAATCATGCCATGATCAGAGTAATAGCTATAGGAAGATTTATCTGGATAGAAATGGCATGGTTGGTGACTTGATGTATGTAGGGTGGGGAGAAGTGTTGAGATGAAAACCTAGAGCTTAAAAAGATGCCAACATTTTGAGCCTGGGGCGCTGAGAGCATAAAATCATCATTAATTAAAATGGTGAAATTAGTTAGAAGATGGAACTGGGGCTAAGAGAAAGATGATGAGTTTGAGAATTTCTTACCTTATTTATTTGTTCAGAAACGTCCCTAAACACCTGCTAGACAGATACCTTTTAAATCATTATTTGAAATGTGTCAGGAAAGGATATGTAAAATGGTGTTTTGCAGCTCTAATGGACTGCTAAAACCTTTTAAAAAATTGTTTTAGTAAATTTGGGGACCTTTGTTATAAGATTATGGTCTTCTTTCTCTTTTGGTGTTAGGGTGTTATATTAAGTGACAATGATACAACCAGGTAGCTTTAAAATATTTTTTAATTATTATAAGTTCATAACAGTTGAATATATTTCTGGGGTACATATTGTGTTTTGATACAGGCCTACAATGTGTAATGATCAAATCTGGGTAGTTAGCGTATCCATCCCCTTAAGCATTTATCTTTCTTTGTATTAGGAACATTCTAATTCCACTCTTTTAGTTATTTAAAAATACACATTATTAACTATAGTCACCCTGTTGTGCTACTGAATGCTAGATATTATTCATTCTATCTAATTGTATTTTTGTACCCATCAACCATCCCCACTTTATTCCCTATCTTGATAACCTTCTGAACCTCTGGCAACCATCATTTTACTCTCTATTTCCATGAGTTCAACTTTTTAAAGTTATCACATATGAGTGAGAACATATGACATTTATTTTTCTGTGCCTGGCTTAATTCATTTAACATAATGGTCTCCAGTTCCATCCATGTTGTTACAAATGACAGGATCTCTCTCTCTTTTTTTTTTTTTTTTTTTATAGCTGAATAGTGTTCCATTGTGTATATACACCACATTTTCTTTATCCATTCATCCATTGATGGACACAGGTTGATTCTGTATCTTAGCTATTGTGAATACTACAACAAACATATAAGTGCAGCTATCTCTTTGATACGCTAATTTCCTTGATTTTGGATATATACTCAGCAGTGGGATTGTTGGAACATATGGTAGTTTTATATTTAGTTTTTTGGGGAACCTCCATACTATTCTATATAGTTCTGTACTAATTCACATTCCCAGAAGTGTACAAATGTTCTCCTTTCTCCGTATCTTCACCAGCACTCATTCTTTCCTGTCTTTTGGATAAGAGCCATTTTAACTGGATTGAGATGACACCTCATTGTAGCTTTATTTGTGGTTCTCTGCTAATTAGTTATGTTGAGCATTTTTTCACAAGTCTGTTTGCCATTTGTATATCTTCTTTTGTGGAATGTCTATTCAGATTATTATTTTTTTGCCCATATCTGTTGTGAGATAGCAGAGTTCCCAAATAGTCTTCACCCAGCTTCCCCTAATGTTAATATCTTACATGGTACATTTGTCATGGTCTGCATTCCATCTTGGGGTCCCCTGATCTGCTTACATTAAAAAAATTTCTGTATAGTAAGATACATTCTTTGTGGTATATATTTCTATGGATTTTAACAAATGCATAAAGTTATATATTTACCAATGCAGTACCATACAGGATGTTTCCATGGTCCCCTGAATTCTTTCACGCTATCCCTTTGTAGTCAACCCCTCTCCAACACTTAATCCCTGTCTAATACTCATCTGATTTCTATCCCTTTAGATTTGCCTTTTGAAGAATTTCATATGAATGGAATAATTCCTTAATAGCCTTTTGATTTTGGCATCTTTCACTTTGAAAAATGCATTTAAGGTTTATTTATGTTGTTGCATAGATCAATGGTTTGCTTCTTTTTATTTTTAAGTAGAGAAATAGAGACCATGTGTGGATATAACACTGTTTATCCATTCTCCCATTAAAGGACATCTGGGTTGTTTCCAGTTTTAGGGGGTTGTGAATAAAGCTGCTATAAATACTCTCACAGGTTTTTGTGTGAATGTATACTTTCAATTACTTGAGTAAATACGTGTGAGTGAGACTGCAGTTTGTATAATATTGTACATTCTAATACTAGCTATACTATCATTCTTATAGGTATATAGGGATAATTCATTGTGGTTTAATTTTGCATTTATCTAATTACCAGTGATTCTGAGTAATTTTTATATGCCTTTTGGCCCTCTGCATCTCGTCTTTGGTGAAGTGTGTATTTATATCTTTTGCCCATTTTTAAAAATTAGGTTTTCTTGTGGTTGAATTTTGAGAGATTTTGTATTTTCTAGATACAAGTCCTTTGTCAGATATGTTTTGCAAATATTTTGTCATACTCTGTGGCTTTTAAAAACTTTTCTTAAGGTTGTCTTTTAAAGAGGAATCATTTCAACATTTGATAAAGTTTTATTTATCATGTTTTCATTTTATAGCTGGTGTTTTTGATGTTGTATCTCAATAATTTTTGCCTATCTCAAGATCACATGGATTTTCCATGTTTTTTTCTAGAAGTTTGCAAAAGGAATCATTCTCCAAGACAACATGCCAAATTAAATGTACATTCACATAACAAAAGAGTTTTAAAATAGCTGAAAGAAAAAATATATCTGAATGGTAAAAGTTTAAAAATCCACAATTATTCTTGGAGACATTAGCTCCCTTTTACAGTAATTGAAAAAAACAAATAGGTAGAAAATCAAGAAAGATGTGGATAACCTAAGCAGCACTATTAACCTGTTTGTTCTGATACTCATTTCTAGAAGACTGTCTGACAATAGGAGAATACTCATTCTTCTCAAATGAGTGTGGAAAATTCATCAAGATAGACTGTATTCTGGATTATAAAATTAAAAATAATTGAAATAATATAAAGTATGTTCTTGGACTTACTGGAGTTAAACTGGAAACCAGTAAAAGTTATTTGAAAATCTTCCAATATTTGGAAATTAAACCACATATTTCTAAATAATGCATGAAATAAAGAGAAAGTCACCAGGGAAATAAAAAATATTTTTAACTGAAACAAATAAGAGATGGAACAAATAGAATATAGCTCTTGGATACTCCCTTCTGGGTTTTGTCCCTCTCCACCCTTGATTTTTTTTTGTCTTTGTGTTTCAATTTGGGTGATCTGTACAGATCTAACAAAATTTACTTATTCATTGGTTGCGTAGAGCCTGCTAATCAGCTCACTGAATGCATTCTTCAACTTTGTTACTGTGTTTTACATTCCTAGCATTTCTATTGATTCTTTTTATCACTCTGCTGAAATTAACCATCTGATTTTACATGTGGCTCACCTTTTCCATTAGATCTTTTAACGCATTAATCATAGTGATTTTAAATAACCTCCAGGGAATTCTTGTATCTGTGTCATATCTAAGTCTGCTTCAGATAATTGTTTTGTCTTGCAGGAGTTTGTTGTTGTTGTTGTTGTTTTGTTTTACCTTTTGTATACTTTGTCATTTTCTGTTGAAAGCCAGCCATCGTATGTAGTAGGAAAGACTGAGGTAAATAGTTTTTATGCTTTGAGATCAATACTCTTTACCATCTTCTAGGCCATTAGTGTGGAGATTAGTGTTAATGTAGTCAGGAATTGGGCTCTTTTCAACTCTCTTAAGTCCCTGAGCTGAGACTGATGTCTCTTACCCTTTTTTTTTTTTTTTTAAATAATACAAGAGATTTTAAATCTGATGTCCATTGGTATTCAACAAATCTTTAGAGCCTTTGAAATTGGTGTAAAATTTTGTGTGAATTCATAAGTTCTTCGTTGGTCCATGATTTAAAGCAATGATTAATAATGATTAAAAATACCCTTGCTTTATAAAATCTTGAAATATTCACCCTGCCATCATCACCATTACCTAAAGCTATCAAACACCCCAATCTTAAATTGCTACTGCATGTTCTTTGCCAAATTCTAGTAAAAATGAAGAATGAGGATGAATTTGTAAATAATTAGGTCTGTGGATTGTCAACCACAAATTTCAGGAATGTCTGCTGTACCATTTATTAATTGCAAAAATAACAAATCTCTAACCCCTATACAATGTAGGCACCACATGGGTCACAGCTACTTATCACTTGCCTATTTGAAGGGTTGGTTGCTGGAACTGATCCAAAAACAATAGATAAGTGATGACTCCTCCTAGGACTCTTTCAGAAGATAAAGTTAAGGGAATCCTTGATACCTATGAGCTATAACTTTGCTTTTATAATGAAAGTTGTAGGAAAATATAATTTTCTTTGCCAGAATTGATATGCAATATGTCAAAATTATTTGCTGTATAATGTGAGATGGTTTTTAGAGTACTTAACTGAAATTTTTGGGAGAAATTTTTTGTATTTTGTAAATTGTTAAACATTTTCTGATTTGTTTTCCTTTTGAGAGGTAGGGATTACTACTTCTCTGTGAGCATTTTTGCTTTTTTATTTTCTGAATAATTTAATGACTTTTGAGTTTAAGAAATTATACCAAGAAAAGGAGAGGGTTATTTGGTACCAGCCTAATGCAATATTTTTATTACTTGCTGGGTGATCATGAGGATATGCCTCTGTTATGGGCTAAATTGTGTCCCTCCCACCCACAACTGCCCCACCAAATTCATGTTCCATTGCTAATGCCTAATACTACTGGATTTGGAGAGAGGAAATTAAGGTAAAATGAGGTCATATGGGTGGGCCCTAATCCAATGTGTGTCCTTATAAGAAGAGGAAATTAGGACGCAGATGCACAGAGGGAAGAATGACTACTTGAGGACAGAGCAGAAAGGCAGCCATCTGCAGGCCATGGAGTGAGGCCTCAGAAGAAACCAAATCTGCTGACACCTTGATCTTAGACTCTTATCATACAGAATTTTGAGAAAATAAATTTCTGTTGCTTAAGCTACCCAGCCTGTGGTATTTCATTATGGCAACCCTAGCAAACTAATGCAGCCTTAAATGTCATCTTGCTACCCTGTTTCATTAATCGTTTTAAGAGAAATATAATATTTAAAAGATATTGACAATATTATTGACATTAGTGATAGTCAATATCCATTTTTCAGTTTGTATTGCATAATATGACTCTCCTTGTGTTTATTTTCTTTATGGGAACATGCATGTAATTGTATCTAGCCACTCAGTTTTCGAGGGAGATCTCTGTAAAATGACCACAACATGCATTAACATTTTTAAAGAAAACTTCATCTCAAATGAGAGAAATGCACACTCTGGTAAGCTCTGAGAATAAGGTCATACATTACACAGATATTTTGAAGCTGAAATTACTTTAATCTGGTACATTGTCAGTATTTCACAATATTTGTGGCAATATTGTGAAATTTATAGAGCATTGTAGTACCTGTCCAGGGTTAAAATGTTTACAGCATATACATACTGGGCATTCATTGACTTTTCTATAAATGATGTATCATTGATTCATAAAATTAAACCACTAAAAAGACACAGTGATGCAGTAGGGTGTAGAGGCCAATAGCATATACTTTGATGATGGCACAAACTGGGTTTGAGTCCTGGTTCTGCCACTTGTATGACTTTTGCACATGGTATTATTAATAGCTTTTAAGTCTCAGTTTCTTCATCTGCAAAATGGAGATTATTCTACAGCATTGTGAAGCTCAGTAACATAATGTATAGTAAGTACTTGACTTAAGTACTTGGCCAGTTATAGGTGTTCAATAATTATTAGCTATCATTATCATCATGAGCAGCAGCAGTGTTAATAAATGCTGAAAAAGTGTTAACCCACAGGAAAACAGAGGAAAATGTCAGAGACGACCTCAGTTGCATAATTAACCAGCATTGTCAGGTTAGGCTTTTATAAACACAGCATCAGCATTAAACTTGATACTTTTAATTTTCATGGCTCAGTAGAGGAAAATTAAGTTATAAGAACGTATTCCTCAACTGACATCCTTAAACCAAGCTTTCATGGAAACTTTTTATTTCCTTTCAGGAAGAAGCAGCCTGCTCAATATCTGCATAGATCTCTATTGCAATGAAAATTGTCAAGGGTGAGTACATTTAAAACATTATAGAAAAATAATGGTTATAATATTAATTTGTTCTATCTTTTATAGGACAAGTAAAATATATGGTCATGACAATAAATGCCACACCTATAATTACGTCTCTGGGTAGATGGATAGGAAAAGATATAACTAAAAATTGTCTTACTTATAGTCAATCTAAGGGTGTCTAATCAGGATACTGTACTTTCTGTTAAACAGGATGTTGTGAACCAGATAACATGAATGGTTTCTAAGGTGGGATATTTAATTACACAGGAAATATTTACAAGAGAAATATGCATCCCAGTATCTTCTCTTCCTTATTGAATGGGTCATGATCTAGAGGACCGTACACTGGGCATTTTAATTTAACTCTTCATTTACCTTTTTGCTCAGGACGTCATTGAATGACATAATTTGCATATCACCACTGAGAGAAATGGTGTTTCAATCTCAGCTACTCTTCAAGCTATACTAACAGGATTTACTGAGCTGTGTTTCAGTCTAGTGTGGTGCTTGATGCCACGAAACATAGTCTTCCTAAGGCTTGTTTTTCTCTCTGTAGGAAAATGATCCAAGAACAGGGTGATAAACTTTATATTTTTGAGCTAGTAATTCTGGCTGGGTCAGTGTATTAAGAAGTCTAGTACAGTTTGCCTATGTTTACTGTCATAGTGCAAGGGACTTGTTCTGAATTTTGTAGACACCATTACTCAGATGAGGGTTTCCAGATTACTCCTCAGAACTGAGCATCCGGGGGTCAAGGAGGCCTGAGAGAAACAATTTAATTGAAAATTGGCAGTAAAAATATTGTCAGCCTGGAGAAGGAATTAGATCAATTAAATATGAGAGGGCATTCATCATCCTGAGTCATTGTCAACCAGTTGAATTAATAGTATACATTCCTTCCCACACAATGCAATAGTTTTACCTTTGAAATCATAACATGATAGGTGCCTTGCTTGCTATAGTATCCTTAATTTTCAAAGTTTATTCGCAGTTTTTTTCTTTTTAATTTTGGCCGAAGGTTGTACTCTCAGGTGACTCCCTACAAGTAACGCCCTTGTAAAATCCCTCTCTCCTGAGTAAAAATGGAGCCTGTGACTTGCTTCTAACCAATAGAATGTGACCAAGGAGTTGGGATGTTACCTTCCTTGATTGAGTTACATCATGCAAGATTCTATTTTAGTAGAAGGGAGTGAGAGGTTCTCCTGATGGCATTAAAGAAGTAAACAGCATTTTGTAAGGTATTTACTGAGAGGGGCAGCATGGCAAGGAACTGCATGCAAGTAGCCTCTATGACCTGTGGGCAACCTTTAGCAGATAGCCAGTGAGAAGATGGGGCCCTCAGCCATACAGCCACAAAGGAATGAATTTTGCCAATAACCTTACTGAGCTTCTTCAGTTAAGCCACCAGATGAGAAGAAAGCCTGGATATTGCCTTTATTTATTGTCCTGAGATCCTGAGTAAAGGAACCTGCTAAGCCATGCTCAGACTCCTGACTTACAGAAACTGTGGGATAATAAATACGTATTGATTTAGCCATTAAGTTCATGGCAACTTGTTATGCAGCAGTAGACACATGAAATAGTGGCAAATAGTGAATGAGATACCTAACCTCAATTCAAAGGCAGCTTTATGCAAAAATTGTTTTTTTTTTGTTGTTTGTTTTTTATTTAAGTTCCAGGATACATGTGCAGAACATGCAGGTTTGTTACATAGGTATATGTGTGCCATGCTGGTTTGCTGCACCTATTGACCCGTCCTCTAAGTTCCCTCCCCTCGTCCCCCACCCCCAACAGGTGTGTGTTGTTCCCCTCCCTGTGTCCATGTGTTCTTATTGTTCAACTCCAACTTCTGAGAACATGTGTTTGGTTTTCTGTTCCTGTTTGCTGAGAATGATGGTTTCCAGCTTCATCCATGTCCCCACAAAGGACATGATCTCATTCCTTTCTATGGTAGTATTCCATGGTATATATGTACCACATTTTCTTTATCCAGTCTATCATTGATGGGCATTTGGATTGGTTCCATGACTTTGCTATTGTAGATAGTGCTACAATAAACATACGTGTGCATGTGTTTTTATAGTAGAATGATTTATATTCCTTTGGGTGTATACCCAGTAATGGGATTGCTGGGTCAAATGGTATTTCTGGCCCTAGATCTTCGAGGAATCGCCATACTGTCTTCCACAATGGTTGAACTAATTTAAATTCCTGCCAACAGTGTAAAAGCGTTTTTATTTCTCCACAGCCTCACCAGCATCTGTTGTTTCTTGACTTGTTAATAATTGCCATTCTAACTGGCGTGAGATGGTATCTCATTGTGGTTTTGATTTGCATTTTTCTAACAATCAATGATGTTGAGCTTTTTTTCATGTGCGTTGGCTGCGTAAGTGTCGTCTTTTGAGAAGTGTCTGTTCATATCCTTTGCCCACTTTTTGATGGGGTTGTTTTTTTCTTGTAAATTTGTTTAAGTTCCTTGTAGATTCTGGATATCAGACCTTTGTCAGATGGGTAGATTGCAAAAATTTTCTTCCATTCTGCAGGTTGCCTGTTCACTCTGATGATAGTTTGTTTTGCTGTGCAGAAGCTCTTTAGTTTAACTAGATCCCATTTGTCAAAGTTGGCTTTTGTTGCAAATGATTTTGGCATTTTCGTCATGAAGTCTTTTCCCATGCCTATGTCCTGAATGGTATTGCCTAGGTTTTCTTCTGGGGTTTTTATGATTTTAGGTTTTACATTTAAGTCTTTAATCCATTTGTATAAGGTGTAAGGAACGGGTCTAGTTTCAGTTTTCTGCATATGGCTAGCCATTTTTCCCAGCACCATTTATTAAATAGGAGATCCTTTCCCCATTGCTTGTTTTTGTCAGGTTTGTTGAAGATTAGATGGTTGTAGATGTGTAGTGTTAGTTCCGAGGCCTCTGTTCTGTTTTATTGGTCTGTATCTCTGTTTGGTACCAGTACCATGCTGTTTTGGTTACTGTAGCCTTATAGTATAGTTTGAAGTCAGGTAGCATGATGCCTCCAGCTTTGTTCTTTTTGCTTAGGATTATCTTGGCTATATGGGGTTTTCTTTGATTCCATGTGAAATTTAAAGTAGTTTTCTCTAATTCTGTGAAGAATGTCAATGGTAGTTTCATGGGAATAGCATTGAATCTATAAACTACTTCAGGCAGTATGGGCATTTTCATGATATTAATTCTTTCTGCTCTGAGGATGGAATGTTTTTCCATTTGTTTGTGACCTCTCTTATTTCCTTGAGGAGTGGTTTGTAGTTCTCCTTGAAGAGGTCCTTCACATCTCTTGTTAGCTGTGTTCCTAGGTGTGTAGTGATTGTGAATGGGAGTTCATTGATGATTTGGCTCTCTGCTTGTCTATTGCTGGTGTAAAGGAACGCTTGTGATTTTTGCATATTGATTTTGTATCCTGAGATCTTGCTGAAGTTGCTTATCAGCTTAAGGAGTTTTTGGGTTGAGGAGATGAGGTTTTCTAAATATAAAATTATGTCATCTGCAAACAGAGACAATTTGACCTCCTCTATTCCTATTTGAATACCCTTTATTTATTTCTCTTGCCTGACTGCGCTGGCCAGAACTCCCAATACTAAGTTGAACAGAAGTGGTGAGAGAGGGCATCCTTGTCTTGTACCGGTTTTCAAAGGGAATGCTTCCAATTTTTGTCCATTCAGTACGATATTGGGTGTGGGTTTGTCATAAGTAGCTCTTTTTATTTTGAGATATGTTCCATCAATACCTAGCTTATTGAGAGTTTTTAACATGCAGGGATGTTGAATTTTATCAAAGACCTTTTCTGCATAGATTGAGATAATCATGGGGTTTTTGTCTTTGGTTCTGTTTATATGATGGATTGCATTTATTGATTTTCATATGTTGAACCAACTTTGCATCCCAGGAATGAAGCCTACTTTATCATGGTGGAGAAGTTTTTTGCTGTGTGCTAGATTTGGTTTGCCAGTATTTTACTGACGATTTTTGTATTGATGTTCGTCAGGGATATTGACCTAAAGTTTTCTTTTTTTTGTTGTGTCTCTGCACAGTTTTGGCATTGGGATGATGCTGGCTTCATAAAATGAGTTAGGGAGGAGTCTCTTCTTCTCAATTGTTTGGAATAGTTTCAGAAGGAATGGTACCAGCTCCTCTTGTACCTCTGGTAGAATTCGACTATGAATCCATCTGATCCTGGGCTTTTTTTTTGGTTGGTAGACTATTACTGCCTCAATTTCAGAAGTTGCTGTTGGTCTACTCAGGGACTCAGCTTCTTCCTGTTTTAGTCTTCGGAGGTGTATGTGTTGAGGAATTTATCAAATTCTTCTCAATTTTCTAGTTTATTTGTGTAGAGGTGTTTTCTGGTGTTCTCTGGTGGTAGTTTGCATTCTGTAGGCTCAGTGGTGATATCCCCTTTATCATTTTTTGTTGTGTCTATTTGATTCTTCTCTCTTTTATTTTAGTCTAGCTAGTGTTCTATCTATTTTGTTAATTTTTTCAGAAAACCAGCTCCTGGATTCATTGATTTTTTTGGAGGATTTTTCATGTCTCTATTTCCTTCAATTCTGCTCTGATCTTAGTTATTTCTTGTCTTCTTTTAGCTTTTGGATTAGTTTACTCTTGCCTCTCTGGCTCTTTTAATTATGATGTTATGGTGTCAATTTTAGATCTTTCTAGCTTTCTGATGTGGGCATTTAGTGCTATAAATTTCCCTCTTAACGTTGCTTTAGCTGTGTCTCAGAGATTGTGGTACATTTTCTCTTTGTTGTCAGTGGTTTCAAAGAACTTCTTGGTTTCTGCCTTAATTTCATTACTTACCCAGGAGTCATTCAGGAGCAGGTTGGTCAGTTTCCATAAAATTATGTGGTTTTGAGTGAGTTTCTTAATCCTGAATTCTAATTTGATTGCACTGTGGTCTAAGGGACTTTTTCTGTCTTGTTGATCTATCTAATACTGACAGTGGGGTGTTAAAGTCTTCTACTATGATTGTGTAGGTTGAAGTCTCTTTGTTGGTCTCTAAGAACTTGCTTTATGAATCTGGGTCCTCCTGTGTTGGGTACATATATATTTAGGATAGTTAGCTCTTCTTGTTGCATTGATCCCTTTACCATTATGTAATGCCCTTCTTTGCCTTTTTTTGTTCTTTGTTGGTTTAAAATCTGTTTCAACAGAGATTTGGATTGCAAGCCCTGCTTTTTTTTTTTTTTTTTTTTTTTTTTTTTTTTGCTTTCCATTTGCTTGGTAAATATTCTTCCATCTCTTTATTTTGAGCCTATGTGTGCTTTGCATGTGAAATGAGTCTCCTGAATATAGCATACTGATAAGTATTGACTCTATCCAATTTGCCAGTCTGTGCCTTTTAATTGGTGCGTTTGTCCCACTTACATTTAAGGTTAGTATTGTTATGTGTGAATTTGATCCTGTCATCATGATGCTATCTGGTTATTTTACACACTAGTTGATGCCGTTTCTTCATAGTGTCATTGGTCTTTATATATTGTTATGTTTTTGCAATGGCTGGTACCTATTATTTCTTTCCATATTTAGTGCTTCTTTCAGAAGCTCTTGCAAGGCAGGCCTGGTGGTAATGAAATCCCTCAGCATTTGCTTGTCTGGAAAGGATTTTATTTCCTTTCCCTTATGAAGCTTAGTTTGGCTGGATATTAATTCTGAGTTGAAAATTCTTTTAAAACTGTTGAATATTGGCCTCCAATCTCTTCTGGCTTGTAGAGTTTCTGCTGAGAGGTCTGCCATTAGTCTGATGAGCTTCCCTTTGTAGGTGACCTGGCCTTTCTCTCTGGCTGCCCTTAACATTTTTTTCCTTCATTTCGACCTTGGAGAATCTGATGACTATGTGTCTTGGCGTTGATCTTCTCATAGCGTATCTTAGTGCTGTTCTCTGTGTTTCCTGAATTTGCATATTGACCGGTCTTGCTAGATTGGGGAAGTTCTCCCAGATAATCCTGAAGTGTGTTTTCCAGCTTGTTTCCATTCTCCCTGTCTCCTTCTGGTAATCCAGTCAATTGTAGGATTGGTCTTTTTATGAAGTCCCGTATTTCTTGGAGGCTTTCTTCATTCCTTTTCATTCTTTTTTCTCTAATCTTGTCTGCATGCCTTATTTCAGCAAGGTGGTCTTCAAACTCTGACATCCTTTCTTCTGCTTGTTTAAATTGGCTATTGATACTTGAGTATGCTTCATGAAGTTCTCATGCTATGCTGTGTTTTTCAGCTCCATTAGGTCATTTATGTTCCTCTATAAACTGGTTATTCTAGTTAGTAGCTCCTCTAACCATTTATCAAGGTTCTTATCTTCTTTGCATTGGGTTAGAATATGTTTCTTTAGCTCAGCGAAGTTTTTTATTACCCATCTTCTGAAGTCTACTTCTGTCAATTCATCCATTTCATCCTCCATCCAGTTCTGTGCCCTTGCTGGAGAGGCGTTGTGATCATCTGGAGGAGAAGAGGCACTCTGGCCCTTTGGGTTTTCAGCCTTTTTTCACTGAATCTTTCTCATCTTCGTGAGTTTGTCTACTTTCAATCTTTGAGGCTGCTGACCCTTAGATGGGTTTCTTGTGGGGACGTTTTCTTTGTTGTCGATGCTGTTGTTGTTATTTTCTGTTTGTTGATTTTTCTTTCAATGGTCAAGTCCCTCTTCTGTGGGGCTGCTGCAATTTGCTGGGGGTTCATTTTATTCCCTGTTCATCTGGTTTGCTCCCACGCCTGGAGATGTCACTCAAGGAGGCTGGGGAACAGCAAAGATGGGTGCCTGCTCCTTCTTCTGGGATCTCTGACCTTGAGGGGCACCGACCTGATGCCAGCAGTATCGTTCCTGTATAGGGTGTCTCACAACCCCTTTTGGAGGGTCTCACCTAGTTGGGTGGCACAGGGAACAGGATGTGTTTAACAAAGCTCTTTGTTCCTTTGTGGAGGAGGTACGCTTCACTGTGGGGAAACTCATTCGTCTGGGCTGCCCCCATTCCTCAGAAGTACCAGGAGGAAAGGCTAAGTCTGCTGGTCCGCAGAGACTATGTCCACCCCTACCCCTAGGGACTCAGGCTCAGGGAGACTGGGTTCTGTCCCTGAGCCTCTGGCTGGAGTTGTTGGAAACCCCACCCGGTGAGGAAGGATGGGTCAGAGTCATGCCTGAAGAGGTGCCCTGGCCACAGTCTGCCACAGCCAGTGTGTTGGGCTGTGGGGGACACCTCTTGGGACCAAGTTGTCCAGCCTCCCTGGCTCCAGCAGGGGAGAAGTGTGGCCTAGCGCTATAGAGATAGATGCTGCCCTTCCCCCACCTAGGGAGCTTGGAGTATTAGGCAGTTATGAGTCCCAGTGCTGGCTGCTGCCCCTCCCTGAAGGAGCTCAAAAGGCTTAGACAGCAGGCAGTCACAGCTGTGGCGCTGGCTGCCTCTCCCCCTGGGAGTTCGGCAGGCTTAAGCAGATTTTAGCTGAGAGGTTGATGAGAATCTGCGTTGCTCCAGGGTTGGGACCCTAGGCTCTGGTGACATGGGTTCGCGAGTGGGATCTTCCAATCCGTGAGTTGCAGAGTTCCGGGGAATACACATGATTTCCCTAGCTGGATAGCAGGCTCACTCACAGCTTCCCTTGGCTGGGGGTGGGGGCTCCATGCCCATGTGGCTCTCAGGTGGGGCGCCACACCACACTGTTCCTCCTTCCTCTCTGTGGATCAGGCCAGCTGCCTAGTTCATTCTGATGAGAGAACCTGGATACAAACTAAATATGGTTCTTTTGGTGGGAGCCTCTGATCGCCACAGTTTCTAGTTGGCCATCTTGACCCCATCCCCTGAAAATTGTTTTTATTGGATTAAAAAATTTTATTTTATACTAACATTATTGTGGTATAATTTACATATAATAAAATATATCCATTTCAAATGTACAGGGTAATGGGTTTTGACAAATGTATAGACTTCTGTAACCTCTAACCCAGTCAAGATCTAGAATATTTACAGCACTCTAGAAACTTCCCTCAATCGCTTATACAGTCAGTCTCCTCCTATCCTGCCCCAGGTAACTACTGCTCTGATTACTATTTCTATTAATTTTCAAGTTCTAGAACTTAAAATTAATGGAATTACCCAGTATGTTCTCTCTTGTGCCCCTCTTCTTTTCCTCAGCATTATCTATTTTGCTTCAGTTTTTAAAATTGCTATTTAAATAATCAAAAACTACAATTTCATCATTCTCTTCTCTCCCAAATGTTCTATTTATTTCCCCTCATTCATAATATATAAATCAGAAATAAACGTAGTGTTCCTATTTTAAGAGCTTTTATAATATAAAATAATGTGGACAAACAATCATTAAATCAGGTATCTAGATAGATGGGCACACACACATACACACACACACACACACAAATGGAATTGTCCAAATGATCGAGAATTGTTTGCTTTTTATAAAAACAAGTCTCAAGATGATTGACTTCTGTTTGGAAAGAAAAGCAGTATACATTTTTAATATTCTTAAGAAAATCAGGTCCGTGAGCAGTCTCAGTGTAAAGGAAACTTGGGACCAGCTTGTTGAGGACCCTAAAGACTCAGTAGAAGAATTTAAAATGTGTCTGAGAGTAAATAGAGAATTTTAAAGTTTTAAAGGGCTTTGCTGGTCAGCATCATGTCAGAATAGGCAACAGCAACAGCACAAGTGGGGAGGCTCTCGCCATTCCATTCTATACACATAGTGTATGCAGGACATTGGGCCAACTGCTGAGGCTCAAAAAGGTATGATGCACAGTCTCTGCCTTCATGTATCCTAGAATTTAGTAGATGGATAGTTCTATGCATTGAATAATAATATAAAATATGATCCAGTTACTAAAAGAGTCCACTTAATGTTCAGTAAAAGGTCAGACAGCAGGAAAAGAATTCAGACAAAGCACGTGAGAAAGGTGTTTATAGAATAAGGGACTTCTTAAGACCAAGGAAAAAGGGTATAGCTATAACTAAGAGGAATGGAGAGATTATTCTAGGCTGAGCATCATCTAACCCAAAGGTGGAGCTTTATATGATGTATACAGGACATAAAGGGTAGATGAACTTGACTGAAATTGAGAGCTGGTAGAAAGAAGAGTAAGAATCTAATTTCCGTAAGGGCAGAGATTTGGTTTATTTTGCTGCCTCTTCTATTCTCAGTACCAAGAACAGTAGCTGGCATCAATGAATCATTGGTCAATGAGTGAATGAATGAAAACATGGAGGAATAAAGGTGGGAAATGTATAGAGTAGATAAAAGAAAACCTTGACAGTCTTACTTATATAAACATATCAGTCAAGATTCTTCATTTCCAACAACAAGGACTGACTCTGGCTGATATGCCCATCCATTGGGTTGCTCACAGGATTATTGTGAATGCTAGGAATCAGACAGGAAGTTAAGCTTCCAAGAACAGAACCACATTGCAGAGTTAGTCTTATGAAGAAACTTCCGCCTCTTCTGTGACCTTACTGAACCTAAAAGCCACTGCTTTTGCCCACCCTCTGTTCCATTTCTGCACCAGAAACTTCACTTTACAACTCTGGGAAACCAACATTACTGTTGCTATCACCAAAAACTGAATGTCTCAATCATGAGAAAGAAATGGAAGCTTTATACAGAGCATGTTCGCTCCCAAATCAAACTGTTATGTAAGTGTATCAGATTACACTTAGCAGCAGCTTATCCAGCTGCTTCCTACCTGCAAAGAGGCTGGAACTTTTAGGTCTGACTCCTATGTCAGGGAGGCAGAACACACGATGCAAAGTTTTTCCAAAAATAGGAAGTCCATTCAACATATTAAGGGCAGTTATGAATATAACAGATGTTTGCTGTTCAGTGGATTGGTAGGCAGCAGAGAAATCAAAGCACAAACTAAATATCTATCATGTTGGTTTAGCAAGGTGAATCTGACAATATCATGATGGACATACATGTGCATTCAGATACAGGAACTCAGCTGAGAAGCCCCATTGGATAACTATTTGGTTATCTCAGGCATCAGGTAGACTGCACTTGCCATAGGGTGGTAGCTATGGAAATTTTAAGGGTATGATGAGATAAGGAGATATAGATGACTTTATAATAAAGGAGGAGAAAATGAAAGAGAGGAGTCAGTAATGACACCATGGTGTTTAGATTCAGAGAATGATCTTGCTATAATTGAAACAAGAATGTCAAAGAAAGAAGAGTTTAGGGTAGGAAATATCTTATTTGGAGTGATGTCTTCTCTTTCCTCTACTGCTAGTATGAGAGCAGGAACTGTGTTTTTCATCTTTGAATCTCAGGAATCTAGTATTGAGGTGGCAGATGGTAGTTGCTCAATGAACATTTGTTAAATAAGGGTGTTGAATGGTAATACATGAAGAAACTGGAGACCAGGGAGAGGACATGACTGGAAAAAAAACCAATCTGTGAATCATTCACATGGGTAGATAAAGCCTAGAAACTCTGGGTAATCTCTTGGGGAAGAAAAGCAAATGACTAAGGGATGAACCTTAGGAGAGATACACAGTTAGAAATAGAAGCAAGAAAAGAAGCCAACAGAGCAGACTCATAAAGAGGAGATCAAAGAAGCAGGGGAGAGTCTAGAGTGAGTGATTGCATGCAGTCTTTTGTACTTAAGATAAGAACACTTTTCAGGGGGATAAAAGTAGGTAGCATTTGCTCATGCTGCTGCAAATCAGAGAAGATCTGAGAAGTATGTTCAGTGGCTCTAAGTTATTTTCTTAAAATTTTAACTTAATGCCTACGAACGTCATTAAAAGTACATCAAACTGGAAAAAAATTCTAATGGTGAAGCACACACACCTATACACACATACACAAGAGCAAGGTAGAACAGAACTTAAATTTAAGAAATTCTATTTTTTTCTTTTGCATGGAGTTCTCATCCCCTCACTATTAGCATTGGAAGCCTTTCCTTCAAGACTCAGATTAAATATCCCACTTCCCCGAGGCAGTTTTCCCTATCACTTCAACAGAATGATCCTAATCTAGAACTGTGCTTGATATGTAGAAAGTGCTTTTTTTTAAAATTTCCATAGATTTCACAACAAAATATGTGATTCTTAATCTCTCTTTACTAGGTGGCACCCCTACTTCAGGTGGCCAAAACAGAGGACAGGCAATTGTACTACTGTTTGTCAGTAGGAGAACCAGAGAATAAAAGTGCTACTGCTTTTATTTGATTCAGATGTGAGATAAGAAAGATTTGAAAACATGCAGTCACAATGGGCTTTCTGTCCCTCACCTAGACCAGCCAAAGACTCCACCACCTAGGGAGTAACAGGAGTGATGGAAAGGAAGCAATGACTTACATCATCTTATTTCTACGATCCCAGATGGATTTGAAGAAATCAGTAAGAAGAGGGAGAAAGGTCTCCTTGCTCCCATAGAAATATATTGAGATATGATGTAGGAACAACAGAACAGAGATGGCTGTGGGTTCTGCTAGGGCAGAGTGAGTACCTGCTAACAACCCCAGGCCTCCTGGGGCCCCAGAAGGGTGTGGGAGAAAGCAGTTAGCCTTCCCTGGACTCATGAGAAACTAGCCGAGACAGAGATAGTGAGAAAGCACGTTTGAGCAAATTCGCATGCACCTATGGGGGTGCACCTATGGATGGGCAGAGGTTCTCTGCTGAGCAAGAGCAGCACAGAGCAAAAGAAGCCCAGTTGGTGACTGCTTTAGAATGTGGCAGTATGCCAATCAATTGCTCGTGTGGAAAGGGACACACCTAAGGATCAGACCGGAGCAAGAGACCAGCACAGGGCTGAGGTAGATCGAGGCTGGAGAAGTTACCCATAATCTGTGTTTACATAGGTCGTCGGAGCATAGCCTTCATTCCAAGGGACAGGGAAGCCGTTATGGAACCCTGAATATCGATGAATTTTAAAACCAGAATGAGCAAAAAGACACTGAGTTTTATAAACGTGTTTGGAAGGGACTAGATTAAGTTTTCTGTATCAGAGAGAAGATGGGCTGAAGCTCTGGGAAGGTAAACTTGTATTTTGCAAATATTAGTTTATTGGTTGATTGTGTGACTAGAAAATTCACACCCATCAAGGGCTGATTTGTCCCATCAACACAGAATTTCCTAGATTATGCTTTATCTCTGGTATTTACATGAAATAATGTCAGCAGTTTCTGACTTAATCATCCAGATTGTCACAAGAGGGCATATCATTCATCTGGACAGAATAGAGGTCAGTGAGCATTAGACTAGCCCAGATAATGAAGATAAGTGCTCACAGAAGGGACAAAGTCACCAAGGTTAGGTGAGAAGCTTAGGAACATCATTAGGAGATGCAGGGGCTCCTTGGCAACCAGTTGTAACTAAAGCAAGTGGTGTCCGAGTACCTGGCCAAGGGCTGAGAGTCAGACAGGTGGAATTCCACATTAGGAGAGGCTCCTAGAAGCCAATTGTCAAAATTTCCTTAGATAAGTAGGCATTTTCTACATCATGAACCTCTAATCTGGATCATGTATTGAGATCTGTATTCCAGAGGAAGGACTTTGTACCTTGGGCGAACCTTCTAGAGAAAGTCAGTTTTAAGGGTACTAGGAAGTACAATAGACATAGATGGTTAGGGAATTTGTCAGGGTGTGTCTGCTAACTGCCATACAAGAAGTAATGAGCAAATCTAGCTTAATGTTGAGTCATGGCCCCCTACTTTATTTCTCCTGGATAAGTATAAGATTAGCCTTACAGTCTGAGGTATAGGTGAGCCTGTACCTAATGAATAAGTGACCCCAGTTCTATGATGGTCATGACCAATTTTTTATCATTAGCTACCCTTGTTTCCATCCTAGCCCCTTGAATGCCATGAAACTTTGGCAATGCCCTTCCAACATTGAGCCACCCTTTATGTTTTGTCCTGAATCTTCATCAGCCACACTTCATCACAGCTCACATTCTGCCACCTCATCCTCCTGAGGTCCGAGGTTCTGTTCCCTTTCATGGTGGCTTCCCAGAGGGAGTCATAGCACTCTAGAGCTGCTGATAGTGTAGTACTGCATGATCATACTACTGAAGGAAATTTTTGGACTGATTTATATGCTGATATGTATTTGAGAAAATTATAGGAATCTTAATGTTGTCTTTAAATTACCTTCAGAAGAAACCGCAACACAAAATGTGCCCTCCCAGATGTCCATCAGCTTTTCAGTCTTGTCTTCTGTTCTGTCAAGTCTGCATCTATTGTCAAGGCCCAGGAACCTCCACCTGCTCTTACTCAACACCAAAGTCCTCTAAACAAACAAGGAAGAAGGTCCTGAAGTTTCATTTATGGGATAAAGCAAAACAATCTTCATATTCTAGGTTTATTTTGCTAGCACCACTGAGTGGTAATAGCTTAAAAAATTGTTTCTTGGCTGTCAATTACAAATGAAGCTTAGTGAGAGCTTTTGTTTAAAAGTTGTACATTCCAATGTTAATATGGCCCTTCCTAGAAAAGCAGCTGCCTTTTATGGATTTTAAAAAGCAACTTAGTTTTATCAAAGGTTCCTCTTTCATGTTCTTTGATTGCTGAGCTATATAAGTTAACCAAAGATAACTAAGCATTAACCCGTGTTGCCTTTTGTTTTTTATCTTCTTTTGAAATCCCATGAGTTTAGCTAAGTACATTAAATGGAGCATAAATCTTTATGTTGTTTTCATTAAGTCACATATTTGGAATATATATCCAAGACTATTTGATCAATTGTAAAATATTAGCTGCCGCACTGAAGATTTGTGACACGAATTTTAACAAGTGAACAAACATTTCAGAAGCACAGTGAAAATCACTAGCTGGGCAGTATGGATAAATTACAACACTTGAGTTTTAGAATATTTAGAGAGTTTTACTCCATAGTATTTGTAGATATACATTGTGATCATAATGCTAAACATGACAAATTTGAAAATAATTTAAAGATTTTGCAGTATTTTCCATTTTCAACTTTTTTATTTTATATTCTTATGATACTTGCCTCTCAAAATAAGTAAAAATTCCTCAGATAACTATTAAAAGTCCTAGATTATATTGCCCCAAGAAACATATATTCTAGGTTTATATACTCTACTTCTTAGACTATAAATATAAACCTTAACTATTCCTTCTGTTCCAGTCCCACTTTGTTGTTCCCTGCCTCTGAGCCCTTGTTAATGCCATTCCCTTTGCTAGAAGTTTCGATCCTTATCTCTTTCTATCAGAATCTCATTCTTTCACTCATTTACTCGTTTATAATTATTTAACTCCTATATGCTAGACACTATCTTTTAGGGCATAGTTTGAATGTCATTTAATCTATAAAACATTTTATAATTTAATCTCTCCTTTATAACTCATCTTTTTAATTGTAGTAGCATTTCATTTATATTTCTCTTTTGGTATATCAAATACAAACTCATGTTATGGTCATTCTTATGGTTGCTTATTTTCATTTCCCCACAATTCTAGAAATTCGAATTACTGTGAACAGAGGCTTTGCTTTATTGATCATTGTAACTAAAGTAGCATCTATCACTATGCCTACATATAATAGCTGCTCTATAAACATTTGTTCAATATGAAGTACTCCAGCAATCAAGTCAGATATTAAGGATATCAATCCAACCCATCTCAACCATTTAATATTTAAATTGGTCTCAACATTACACAGTGCTACTAGAAGTTCTACCAACTCACTTTGCATTAGGCTTTTATAGTTAATTTTCTTAACAAGTGGCCAGTATATTCTATTAATGTAAAGATACTCCTGAAAAGAGAAGCATTACCAGTGGAAGTATTCATTTGCTTTTTGTAAAAATAAGTCAAGGTCTTCTATTAAATTATCTAGAGTAAATGAGCCACAGGACTACTAAAGTTAAAATCGTCCAGTGCAACTGAGAACTACTGTTATAATGTTTTTATATTCAGATTTATTTCAAGGAAGCTACTTTGCAAGAAGCTTAACCTAAGAAAATCTTAATATCTTCCATGATTTCAGTTCCAGGCATCTGATGTTTAACAGTTGTTTCTCTTCTTATACAGATGCCAAAGCACATGAAAGCAACTTGTCTAACAAGTTATCACTTAATTATTTTAGAGAGAGAGTGACTTTAGCCATTGCAGCTCAGCCTCTGACTGCATGGAACTCCAATAACTTACATAAGTCCTTGATCCTAAACTCATAGAAATAATTTTTTTTTGAAGGCTGAAATTCCAGTGGAGGAAAATCAACAACACAATAGAAAACTTTAGGGATTTTAGAGTAACTTAATGAATAACTCCTGAGCACCTACCATGTATACTTAGCAATATAGGTCAAAAATGAATGTTAAAAATTTTCCTAGTTCGGGAAGACACAGTCTATATAGTAGAAGGTTTGCATTTAGAGAAATTGTAAGTAAGGAGGCTTTATAGGTCCTGAATGGAACATTTAAAAAATACCATTGTATACTAACCAGTACTACAAGTTATTAGAGTTCTTTTTACGTATTAGTCTTGCCATTGAAATATTTTGAGTACTTCTCCTGAAACGTTGCCTTAGCATGCCTGTATAGTAGAAAGTGGTCTAAGGCTTTCTTGATTTAAGTGTGGTCAGGTTTCTTTTGTTTTCCTCTAAGAAGAGTCAAACATTTTCTATCACTGGTGATAGACATGGGCTCGCCAAGCCAGAAGCCAGTTCATCCATTGTCTATGATCCAAACATCTGTCTCTGTTATGGCCACTGGATTGTGCTACTTAATCCTATCGGAGTGGCTTCTCAGGAAAGGGAAAACAATTTCTTTGTTCTAACAACCCTGAAAAGACAATGTCTCCTTATTGATAGGAGAAAGGGCTAGAACCTTTCCAAAGTGAGAGGTGTCAGTGAGAGACTCACAGGAAAAACTTGTCCTAGGTGGAATCCATTTTCTCTCAAATAAAGTCACAGTCAGACATTGAATTTTGAAATTACGTACAAAAAGAACAAGGGAGTTCTGTATTATGACTCTTCACGTATTTTGGGACTATTTTTCTATGCAAGCATTTGAGCCTAAAGACCAGGTGTGGTGTTCTTTGGGAAGATATTATCAAGTGTTGCCAGTGTTTGCTACTACAAAACAAATGAGGGACCCAGATTTTCATCCAGAATTTGTTTTTCCCAGTAAGTGACTACAGTTCCAGATAGTAGATGGTTTTCAATTCTTTTTTTTTTTTTAATTTTATGGCAGAATTTTAGCTTGATAATAACACTCTATAGCTAGAGGTCCTGTTATGGAATGAAATTAAATAGATTCTGGGAGGTGTAAAGTTCTTTCAACATCTAGAACTTGAAATCATTTATACCATAAATCTATGATGTGAAATAGAAAATTTTGGATTAAAAAATAATAATATATCTTTGGCATGCTTCCAGATTTGTAATCAAACAATTTAATAAGAAAAAACAATGTTACTTATGAATGTGGCAGAATAGTCATTATAATCATAGTGCCTAGAATATTGCTTGCTATATGGTAGGTTATCAGTAAGTATTTGTTTAATGAATATTAATCACTTTCCTTTCTTCTCCCCTCCCTCCTCAACCATGGCCATTATTTTTTTCTTCTCTTAGGCATAGATTTATCATTAGCCCAGGGGACAACATTAGCACTGAAACTTGAGAAAAAGACCAGCATTTTTTGCTTTTAAGTTCAAAGGTTGATGATTAATTTTATGTGTCAACTTGTCTGATCCATGATGCCCAGCTATTTGGTCAAACATTGTTCTGGGTGTTTTTCTGAGGGTATTTTAGAACAAGATTAACATCTGAACCAGTGGACTGAGTAAAGTAGATTGCCCTTCATAATGTAAGTGGGCCTCATCTAGTAAGTTGGTAAGATAAAATGTTTTAGAATGCAGTAAGAACAATCCAAGTCAGATATATTCTCTGTCCACTCTGTTCCCCTCCAAACTCGTTACAACACTCTGAATTTTGTGGGAGGGGAGAGAATAGAATAAAAAGCTTCTCTCTACAGAGCATGAGGGAATTCTCCAGCAGACTGCCTTGGGATTTCATCTGTGGTATGGTTTGCCTGTATCCCCACCCAAATCTCATCTTGAATTGTAGCTCCCATAATTTCCACATGTTGTGAAAGGGATGTGGTGGGAGATAACTGAATCATGGGGGTGATTTCCCCATACTGTTCTCAGGGTAGTAAATAACTGTTATTACATCTGATGGTTTTATAAGGGGTTTCCCCTTTTACTTGGCTCTCATTCTCTCTTGACTGCCACCATGTAAGACATGCCTTTTGCCTTCCGCCATGATTGTGAGGCCTGCCCAGCCATGTGAAACTGTGAGTCCATTATACCTCTTTTTCTTTATAAATTACCTAGTTTCAGGTATGTCTTTATCAGCAGCTTGAAATTGGACTAATACGTTCTGCAATATCAACTCTTCCTGGTTCCACAGGAGAATACCTTTGTACTCGGAATGCGTCGCTTTCCTGAGTCTCCAGCCTGCTGGCCTACCCTCTCAGATTTGAACTTGCCAAGCCTCCATCATTATGTGAGCCAATTTCTTAAAATAAATCTCCTTCTCTTTCTATCTATACATTTTCTATTGTTTCTGTTTCTCTGAAGAACCTTGACTAATACAAAAGGTAACAGATTCAAGGGTAAGATAAAATGTTTAGAAAGCAGTAAGAATAATCCAAGTCAGATATATCCTCTGTCCACTCTGTTCCCCCTCCAAACTCATTACAACCCTCTGAATTTTGGGGGAGGGGAGAGTGATAAAAACTACTATGGAAGCAACAGAGTTAGTATGGGAGACTTTATATCCTGCCCTCTGATCCTTGCTGTAGACTTTTCCCATGTGCCATGTGGAAAGCATGATAGACACCCCAGCTCTGAGTCTGTGGATCTGAGAGGACAGAGAAACTGTATTTCACATGCTTTATGAGATCCATAAAGAAGGCAACCATAGTATACTTGCAAATACCATCTAGTAAAACTGGCAGAGTTATGAGTTTCAGAAGAAGAAACAAGAGACAGCTATGAGTTTCCCAGAAGGGTACAGAGGGAATTCCAAAATTTCATGGGCATTTAAGTAGTGTATTGATGTTGGAGGAAAGAGAAAACAAGTGTTCCTGCAAAAGATTCTAATGCCAGTTCTGGCCACCTCAGAAAAGTGCAGTGAGAATGGTCACCATACAGGGTGAGTTGAAGACTTGGCTAGAACTCACCAACTGGCAGAGATTGGACAGGGTTGCAAGCCGATCTGGTACCCATGGGTCTGTGTTAGCAAGGCTGGTCACTACCAGAGGCAGAGTAATGTCCTCCTCAGTGCAGAACTGTGAACACAACTCATTAACAGCATCTTGTCAGCCTCAACTGTCTTTCAGGGGTGGTTCTTGCCTATGTCCTGGGATTGCGCCCAGTTCTTATATGAACGACCTACTCTAAGTGGTCACTACCTTTAACTGGGCTCAGATCAGAATGGGATAGCCCCTCACACCTGGGAAACTTGGGAAAAGAAGGAACTCGATGGAGCTATGAACAAAGAAAGTATCAGAACACATTTCTTACTACAAGGAGTAATTTCCATAAAATGAAAACCTCATATGATTACATTTTTTTAGTTTCTTAGAATCTCACAACTGGAGTGGTTGGAGGAACAGTCTGTTTCTCTGCAGAGAAGCCTCCCCTTTGGCATAGTCTAGATGCTGTCCCAAAGAATGTAACTTGATTTCTAATTTTTGCTTCTTGTGAGCTGACCAAATCACTCATTTCTTTCAGCCTTTTGTGTCACTCATCTCACAAACAATTTCCCCTGGGTGCCTCATACTTGTCAAATATATCTTTTCTCTCCTGATATGGTGTTTTGGAGAAAGCCTTGAAATTTTGAAGCGATTTTCCCATTTTGTGATTATTTGCTGCTCTGGAATCTTTTTGAAAGTTGGTAGGGGTACAAAACACAAAACATGTTAAAATGTTCTTCGCCATTTTTTTTATATGTGGAAAGATGGTTCTACTCTCTGCAACATTTTCAAAACATATACTTAAATAGACTAAAGTCACAAAAAGAAAGTGTTACAAGCATGTGGAGAACTCAAGTTTCAGAGATGTATTGATGAGGAAATGATGCAGTAGGGAGTGAGCAGAAGTTAATGGTGCTTTCTTTCCTGGTCACATCCTTGGAAGCTCCAGCTAACTGAGCCATATATTGGGTCTGATAGACTGGGCCTATCAGCTATTTTATTTAGAGCAGCAGGTTTCAAACTTGCTTGACAGAGGAATCATTCTCGCAACAAAAACAAAACAAAACAAAGCCAAAACACCTACCAATACAGAAAACTTATAAAAGTAGAGGTTTCTTACTTGAAGAGCAGTGAGGAGCCAAGCATCACTCCAGCTCAGCTTCTTCTGCTCTCATGGGCAATGCTGGAGGCATTTCAGGGTACCCAGGACTCTAACAGTACCAATGGCAGAGGAGGTTCCTGAAGATTAGGACTCAATAGAAAACCGTATGCGGGGAAAAAATGACTCTGCTGAATGTTCTCTCTGGGCCTAGGACCGAGATTCTGAGTGCATTTTTGGTATCCAGATGTGATAACCAGAGAACAAAGGTCAAATGTTACAGAATCATTTTTATTCGAAAGGAGTGTACCCATTTCTTGCCTTAAAAGATCTCTCCAATGGCATATAAACCAGTGGGATTGTATGCTTTCAGAGTAAATGGGATGAGAGAAGTTTTCACTAGACACTGTGCTTACCCTGACCTCTGATACATTCTCCAGAAAGCAAGCTTGAGTGTTACATTGCAACACTTACATTTTCCCTGCACATCAGAGTTCCATATGGAGAACCAGTGTGATATTTGCTTTGTATCAGACGGGAATTCTCAGTGTTTACATTTGTACTGTTTAACCATACTAGAAAAAGCAGAATTCATCTTCTGTTAATGCATTTTGCTTTAAGCATTGAAAGAGGATGGTTACAGTCAAATTGTTTTAGAATCAGTAACACACCATTTAGAAATCTGCAACCTACTGTTAATAAACTGTGTACAACCATTCTCCTCTGGAGATGCAGTAACCCTGTAAAATTAATATACACTATGGTTCTTTTTGTTTTAACTAAGTTGTACATTAAAAAGATAGGCTAGGTTAGTACTTACTGATGAATTATGTGTGTTGATTAGTAATCTGAAATTGGTTGGAGTCTTCTATATATTTTCATGAATGGTATGACTAAAAGTATTCCATAGATAAAAGTCATAAGACTTGAAAGAAAAGTGAAGATCTACAACCTTCTTAGAAAAGAACGAGGTCATCATTAGTAAGTACATTGTTTAGCTGCCTCATACAAGAAATGTCTATTTGATTTGCTTTTGATTACCGTTAATTTACACAGTGATATTTGAAGAACTGACATGCAGAATGGAGTGTATATTGGTAATAATACTATGCAAGTACTGTTTAGTTACATTTTACAGAGATTCAGATATGTCCATTGCCCTTAGAGTCAGGAATCTCTAGTAACTTCTTTAATAAACCTTGATTCAGTGAGCCCTTTGAACTCTTCGTTAACCAATTATGAAACAGTTATAGAGCTGGACTAGAATCTTGACTCTGCTTTTGCTAAATACAAACTATCACCTGCCATAAATAAAATCCTATGCTTTCTTTTTCACCAATTAAATAAGAAAGTGGTATGCAGATGAAATGATAGTGCTAGAAAATTTATGAAAGAGATTACCCTAAGTTCCATGTATCCTGAAACAATACATTTAAAGAAGAGGAATACAAATTTTTGGTAAAATTTTGGTGTCTGAGTGGTCAGATTTCTACAGCTGGTGAGGACAACTCACCCTTACTCAACGCTCCCCTTACTCTCCTCCGCTCCCCTCCCCTCCCCTCCCCTCCGCTCCCC
>NW_016808026.1:1655740-1714750 GCF_001698545.2 Rhinopithecus bieti
TCAGTAAGTGTTTCCATATCTTACCTTTGTGAGAATTTTCATATAAATCTTAGCAAAGCACACATTTTCCTTCTCCATGGGCGGTAGGTAACACACATCCATAAACTGCCTCTTCCCCCTCATCCTCATCTAAAAGCTCTTCAGTATAGCCTCTGTGCTCAGGAACGTGGAATTCCAAACCCAAGGGGGCCTTCTTGAAACAAAATGCCACTCCTTTTTATACTGCATGTTTTCAATTACTAGGTTTTCAGCAAAATTAAGCAATAACCGTAGGTCACATTCGTCTTGTGTTGGCAGTATAGCTTAGTGATTGAATACAGGATTTCAGTGTCGGACACACCAGAGTTGAAATCTTACTCCACCACTTTCTAGGCATGTGGCCTTTCTAAATTTCACTGTCTACATCTTTTGAATGGGGCTAATGATAGTACCTACCTCATTGGGCTGCTGGAAGAATTAAAGGAGAAAGTGTGCGCAAAACACCACATACACAGTAAACACAGAAAACATGTTAGCTATTGTTTATGGTTATTTCATTAATATTTTATTCTCTTAAATTTATTTTCAGAAAGATCAAAATACTTTCTAATTTTCCACATAATTTTTTTGTCCTATGAGTTATTTAAAAATATGTTGCTTAATTTCCAAATATTTATGGATTCCCAAATTTCCTTCTGTTGTTGATTTCTAACTTAACTTCACTATGGTCAGAGAACGTCCTTTGTATGATTTCAATACTCGTGTGTATATTAAGACTCATTGTGTGGTCTAAATCATTCTTCGTAAATTTAGCATAAGATATATAATATCTAAATATTTCTCTAGCTATTTTTCTGCATTATTGTTTTGAAAACGAATGTGTACTTCCTTCAACAGATTTTGTAACACTATTTTACTTCTTTAACAGATTTTGGCCTACATAATAGCAATTTGGGCATATTATCAGTGAACTTTTTTCTTTTTCCCCCTTCTGATAAAGGCCATCTTGGTCAACTCAGCTATCCTGGTGTCAGAAGTACCCTTCCTGCTCTTCATATGAGGCACTGAATCCATTGCCAGGAGCTCATCGTTCTTACATGATAAGCTACGGTCTGAGAACAAATTGTGTACTTCAGCACCATCCACATGTTCACCTGGTTCTCTTTCTTCCTTTCCAAAGCCATGACCTTATGCAGAGATTGGAGATGAACACATCACCTGTGACCCCAAGTCACTCAGTTTTATCTAGGGCTACAAATAGAGGGAGGGAGGGAGAGAGAGAGCGAGGGAACGAGCAGAAGCAGAGTCTTTTTCTGGCAGTGTGCTCCCTCTTGTGTGATACAGCAGAAGCTGGTCATAGTTTTTGAAAAGTTATATTGAGAACTGAGAACTAATTTGTCATAGATGTATTTGGCTGATTTATTTTCTATGTTGTAAAATCCAAATTTATGCATGCATTGAATATGACATAACATAATTGTCATCAACAAATTTAAACCAGATCAGAAGTACTGAGAATATTTAATGTCAGGGAATACTCGTTTCCAAATATTTACGGGGGAAGGTTGTCAATTATTGTATTTACATGTAGCTTTTTGTATTGACATTTTGCTTTTCAATACAGAGCCAGTAAAAAGTAAATCTAGTGACAAAAAGCATCAAGCAATAAATAAGTAAATAAAGGAGATGTCATAGAATATTGGTTAAAATCATCAGCTTTGAATCTAGACAGAACTGCATGTCTCTTCTCTGACCTTTAATTTTCCTCATCTGTAAAATACAGATAAAAATTATACCTGTTTAGTAGTCAGGGTTTTTTGTTGCAAGATTAGGCAAAGGAAAAAAAAAAGGAATGTATTGGAAGAAGAATTCACAGGATTTGTGAGAAGTCTGGTGATTTGGGCCTGGAAAATGGGCTGGAGCCATGTTACACTTGAGGGAGGAAACACAAGTCATACATGGACATGTCTGAGTTAGGGCGCCCCTTTGGCCCTTTGTATAACTCTAAGCGATGTCTGCTTTGATCACACAGTCTAAAGCTGAATATCTAGGCAGGAGCATCAAATAGTCAAGCCTTGATTACACTCCCATGCCTACATGTGTCAAGGAAGAGTAAATGTCTGGTCTTTACAATTCATATGATACCCTTATGCATAGATAAGCACAGCCAAAGAAACAAATACTGGACAAATGTCTTCTACGCATACCACAGAAATTTTCTGTGGGTGTTAAGTGATACAATATATGTGAAATGCTTAACAAGACATGTACTTATTAGGCATTAGTTGGAATAGCTCTATCTCTCTTTTTTTCTCTGAGAAGCAGAACCACTAAGAGTAATAGATATTAAGTGATTGTTTGTAAGGATTCAACCTTATGGAACTGTGGGAACTGGTTAAAGAGTTTATGAAGACAGGCATAAAGTGAGAAACAGCAGTTGCAAACTGGAAACTGAAGGATGAACTGGAACCCATGAAAACAGACTAGAATCATGTTTATCTCTCAAACCACATGCTTCCAACTTTGATGATGTGGGTGACCTGCAAGTGAAGCTAGCACTACTTTTCATGAAGGTGAACATGCCTTGCCCAGGAGTAGAAGATGAGGGAGGAGATCAAGTGGGGAATAGAGGAATTGTGGGTTCAGCTGCTTGCACCTGCCAGTCAAAGATTGTAGATAGATAGATAGGTATGTAGATAGATAGATAGATAGATCATTAGTATATGCATACATAATAGATACATACATACATAGATGATTGGTAGATAGACATAAAACACGTATATACATGTGCAAAATAAAATAAAGATTGTAATTAGTTTACTTAATATTCATAAAATATTGACAAAGATTTGTTTTAGAAAACAGGGTTGAATGGTTGATTAACAAATAATTTTTGAGCACCTACTCTGTGATAAACACTATTTCAGACAATTCAGATAAGATGGTAAATAAAGATATTCATCTTGTAGATCTCACTTTCTTGCATTGGTATTCAAGCAGTAAAGATAATGAGTAAGCAAATTATAAAATGCATTAGAATATGACGTGTTATGGAAAGGAAGATTGGGGTGTTGTCTGGAGTGGCAGGTTCCAATTTTAATAGGCTGGTCAAGGTGAGCTTTATAATGACATTTGAGCAGAGAAGTGAAGGAAGTGAGGTGTGAGTTATGTATTATCTGGGGAACAGTGTTCTAGGCAGAGGGAATGGTCAAATTTTAAGGCAGAATTGTTCTTGATTTCTTTGAAAGCATCAAGAAAGATGGTGTCCCTAGAGCAGAATGGGTAGGGAGAAGAGCAATAGGCAAGGAAAAACTCATTCAAAATATATCCCATTAGAATTTCATCCTAAAGTTGTATGTCGAACTTTTAAAGATTTTTCAAAAATTATAAAGATAATCTGAAACCAACATATCTGTATTTGACAAAATTGTACAAACATGTTAATGGGCTAACATGTTAATGGGCTAGACAAACAATGTAATGGGCTAACATATGACATTTCCAGCTACTATCTAGCTATCTATCTAAAATATTCAGGATTTGAATTTTGTTGGATTGCATTCTATTTTAGTTGCCTTCATCGATTCATAATCTTCTGTTGTCTCTGTTGAAAGGTTAAGTATTTCTGCTGTCATTGGAGAAGAAGAAAGGAAACTGGGATATGGAAGAGAGGGAAAAATCTTTTATGTTTTCCCCATATTCTTTCTGTTTGATTTGGATTAGATGAGTCAAGGGTATATGTGAGTCAAATTATTTATTTAGTGTTGCTCTAATCTCATCTCAGGTGTGCTACAGAAAACTAAGACATGGTATAAACCACTTCAAATTGAGCATCAGACAAATAGAAAATAGTAGACTACCGATTGTGGTTCAATGGATTGTGGTGGTAATACAGAAACAAGTGTTCAGATCTTGGACAGTTTTGGATAAACCTGTTGGTGACCTTTCATGATAAGTGGACAGTTTGAGCTGAGACTCATCAATTAATGCACTTGACTGGAAGCACTGGCTGATTGTTGTCTGCACCAATCTACTGAATCTTTTAGAAGTGCCAGTGTCCTACAAGAGTAACAGTAGGCCTAGGGCCATAACTGCAGAAGAACTGGAGTAGTTAATAGCACCCTATGAGCCACTCTCATATTCCATAGTACTAGCAGCAAGAAGAATAGATGGATTGATATTCGGAAATGATAGGTTATTTTGTACATAGGACCTGTGCCTGTGGATAGTTCCTGGCAGGACAAGAGCTGATTTTCCACCTCTATCACACTGGATGTACAATTGGTAGTATCTTAGCTTCATTTGGGGCTACCAGGAACAACAACAGAAGGAAATTTGGGAATCCATAAATATTTGGAAATTAAGCAACATATTTTTAAATAACTCATAGGACAAAAAAATTATGTGGAAAATTAGAAAGTATTTTGATCTTTCTGAAAATAAATTTAAGAGAATAAAATATTAATGAAATAACCATAAACAATAGCTAACATGTTTTCTGTGTTTACTGTGTATGTGGTGTTTTGCGCACACTTTCTCCTTTAATTCTTCCAGCAGCCCAATGAGGTAGGTACTATCATTAGCCCCATTCAAAAGATGTAGACAGTGAAATTTAGAAAGGCCACATGCCTAGAAAGTGGTGGAGTAAGATTTCAACTCTGGTGTGTCCGACACTGAAATCCTGTATTCAATCACTAAGCTATACTGCCAACACAAGACGAATGTGACCTACGGTTATTGCTTAATTTTGCTGAAAACCTAGTAATTGAAAACATGCAGTATAAAAAGGAGTGGCATTTTGTTTCAAGAAGGCCCCCTTGGGTTTGGAATTCCACGTTCCTGAGCACAGAGGCTATACTGAAGAGCTTTTAGATGAGGATGAGGGGGAAGAGGCAGTTTATGGATGTGTGTTACCTACCGCCCATGGAGAAGGAAAATGTGTGCTTTGCTAAGATTTATATGAAAATTCTCACAAAGGTAAGATATGGAAACACTTACTGAATAACTACTGCCCTTGAAATATAAATATGAATAAGATATTCTGTGTCTTTAAGATACTGACAATTTTCTAGAATTAGATGATAAAGACAGAATTACTAATGATTTAAATAGGGTTCCCCATGAAACAGATTTGGGGATATAGGTTAGTGTGCAAGAAGTTTATTGTGACGTGCTCCAGGAACACTACTCGTGAGAGAATACAGGTATTTTTCATTCACTCCTCATACCCAATTTTTACATCTCAGTAAAATTTTGGGTCCAAATGTCCCTTGATCTAAGTTCACATAACATTTTTTGCCCCTGGCTAGGAAACAGAATGAGGATTCATTGATATATTTATCTTAAAAATACTGGGTATCTACCAAATATCAGACTCTGTGCTCTCTACTCTGATTAATCTCTGTGTCTATTGTTTTACTAATACCATGTTGTTTTGACTACTTTAGTTTTATAATAAGCCTCAAAATTAGTAGTACAGTCCTCCAATTCTATTCTTCTTCAGTATTGTGTTGCCTATTTTAGGCCTTTTGAGTTTTCAAATAATTTTAGAATCAGCTTGTCAAGATCTACAAAATAGCTTTCTTGGTTTGTATTGGGATTGTGATGAATCTGTAAGTCAATTTGAGAAGAATTGGTATCTTAGCGATATTGAGTCTTCTAGTCTATGAAGATGGACTGTCTTATTTGATTTGCTTGATTAATTTATTGATTTATGTCATCAATATTTAGTAGTTTCCTCTACATATTCCATACATGTCTTACTACGTTTATACCTAAGTATTTCAATTTTTTGGTACTATTGTTAATGGGATTGTTTTTGAGTTTACATTTCAATTGTTCATTGATGATTTATAGAAAAGTAAATAATTTTTGCATGTTGACTTTATATCTTGCAATCTTGAAATATTCACTTATTAGTTCCAGGAGTTTTTTTTTTTTTTTTTTTTAGATTAGGGGGGTTTTTTTAAACAAAAAATCGTAATCTGAAAAAAAAACTATTTTAGTTTTCTTTTACTATTTTATGCCTTTTATTTCTATTTCTTGTCTTATTACAGTACCTAAAAATTCTAGTACAATACTGATAGAAATGGTGAGAGAGAACATTCTTGCCTTGTTTCTAATCTTAGGGAAAAATCATCTTGTTCACAACATTACCTATGATAATAGCTGCAGGGTTTGTTGTTTATGTTTTTTTTTTCCTGAGGAAGCTCCCCTCTGCTTCTAGTTTGATAAGAATATTTTTCATGAATGGGTGTTGGGTATTTTAAAATGTGTTTTCTGAATAAATTGATATAATTATATAATATATCTTTCTTAGCCTGTAGATATGGTAAATTACATTGATTGATTTTCAAATGTCACACCAGCCTTGCACATCTGGAATAAATCCAACTTGCTTGTGTTGTCTACTTCTCCTTATAAATTCTGTAAGACTCTTCACTTAGGTGGATAAAGCTTCTCTTTATAAATTGTTGAATTAAATTTGTGAGTATTTTTTGAAGATTTTTGCATCTATATTCGTGAGAAATATTGGTCTGTACTTATCTTTTGCTTACCTGGTTTTGATATTAAGATAATGATTATCTGTCAGAATGAGTTAGGAAGTATTCCTTCTGCTTCTATTTTCTGGAAGAGATTGTGAAGAATTTGTATTATTTCTGTTTTAAATGTTTGATAAAATTCATCAGTGAAACCATCCGGACCTGGTGCTTCTAAGGTTATTAATTACTGATTCAATTTCTTTAATAGATATAGGGCTATTCAGGTTGTCTGTTTATTTTCTGTATATTTGGTGGTTTGTGTCTTTAAAGAAATTTGTCCAATACATCCAGTTTATCAAAAGTGTAGACATAGAGTTGTTTTTATAGATGTTTGTAATATTCCTTCATTGTTCATGATTCAGTAGTGATGATGTCTCTTTTATTTTTAATTTGTTAATTTATATCTTCTTTTTTTTGATTAGTCTAGATAGAGGTTTATCAGTTTTCTTGATTTTTTTTCAAATAACTAGGTTTTGGTTTCATTTATTTTTTTTAATTCAATTTTTATTTCTGCTCTAATTTGTTTTATTATTTCTTTTATTCTGCTTAATTTAGGCTTAATTTCTTCTCTTTCCCAGACAGAAACTTAAGTTACTGATTTTAGGTTTTTTCTTTATTTCTGATATATGCATTTAATGCTATAAATTTTTCTTTAAGTGCTGCTTTTACCATGATCTACAAATTTTGATAACTTGTATTTTAATTTTCATTTAATTCAAAACTTTCTTTCATTTCACTTGTGAGTTCTACTTTGGCCCATGGTTTATTTAGAAATGTGTTTATTTTTCAAATATTTGAATATTTTCCAGCTATCTTTTGACTATTGATTTCTAGTTTAATTCTATCTTGTGGTCTAATAGCATTCATTGTATAATATATATAATATATATTCTTTTAAATTTGTAAATGTGTGTTTTATGGCCCTAAACTTGGTCTATTTTGGTGACTGTTTCATGTGAACTAGGGAAGAATATGTATTCTCTTATTATTGGGTGGAATATTCTATCCATTTCAGTGAGAAAAAATTGACTGATCGTGCTAGTCATGTCATCTAAATCCTTACTGATTTCTTTCTACTTGATCTATCATTTACTGGTAGAGTGGTGTTGAAATATCCAACTATAATAATAGATTTGTTCATTTCTCCTCTGAGATCTATCAGTTTTTGCCTCATACATATGGAGGCTCTGTTGTTAAATACATACACACCGATTATTGTGTTTTTAGAGAAATTGGTCCCTTTGTTGTTAAGTATTGCTTCTCTTTATTTGTGATAATTTTCCTTGTTTTGAGTTTGCTTTGCTTGAAACTTAAATAGCTACTCCAGCTTTTACTGTTATTGTTTAGTGATTTCATGGTATATCTTTATTCATTCTTTCACTTTTAACCCATCTGAATCTTTATATTTAAATTGTATTTCTCATTGACAACATATAGTTGGGTCTTATTACTTTTATCCACTCTGACAATTGGCATGTTTACCAATTATTTAATTGGTATATTTGCACAATTCACACTTAATATGATTGCCGATATGGCTGAATTAATATCTACCATGTTTATTATTCTTTCCTATTTGTTACATTTACTCTTTGTTTCTGTTTTTTTTTCCCCCTCTTTTTCTGCCTTCTCTGGTCTTTATTGGGCATTTTACATGATTACATTTTATCTTTTCTCTTAGCAAATCAATTATACATCTTTATAGAATCCTTTTGGTAGTTATCTTAGTTTATGGTATGTATTATACCTTCAAATACACTATGTTGCTTCATGGTACAGATAGGTACCTTAGAGTGTTCTCAGTTCTTCCTGGCTAGTCTTGCTGTCACTTATTTCACTTATCCTTATACTATAATCATACAGTAGGATGCTACTATTATAATTTTAATAGTTGGTGGGTAATTTTGCTTGATACGGAATTTTAGGTTGATGATTTTTTTCTTTCAACACTTTAAATATTTCACTCTACTCTTTTCTTATTTGCGTGGTTTCTGATAAGAAATTTTTTGTACTTCTTATGCTCATTTCTGTACAGATAAAGTGTTCTTTTCCCTTCAACTTCTTATAAGATTTTCTTTTCGTCTTTGGTTTTCTGTAGCTTGAATATGATATGCCTAGGTGTGTGTGTATGTGTGTGTGTGATTCTTTTCACAACCTTTTTGTGCCTATAGTGAATGCATTGAAGGCATTCTTCATCTGTTACATTTTTAATTTCTAGTGTTTCTTTTTGATTTTTTCTTAGAATTTTCATTTCTGATTACATTTCATCTTTTCTTGCATGTTATCTGCTTTTCCCATTAAAGTCCTTAGCATATTAATTGTAGTTATTTTAAAATTTCATTCTGATGAGTCCAACATGTGTATCATGCTTGCATCTGGTTGTGATAGTGATTGCTTTGTTTCTTCAAAGTGTGGGTTTTCTGGCCATTTTTGTTGGAAATCAGTTATGTTAAAAGCCATACATGCCAGAGATAAATAAACCATTAGTGTGAGAATTTATGTTAAATGGGAGTTTATGCATAAGATTTGGGTTGTATTTAATGTTTGCCAGAAACTTCAAATTCCTCTAGTATTTTTGTTTGACTTTGGGCTTCCCTAAGTACTCCTCCTTAGAGATTCTGGGTCTTGCAGCTCTATAAGCTAGAATTCCCTGTTATTATGCTGGGGACATGTTGGTACAATAGTAAGATTCTGGGGAGAGAGAGCATTCTATAATATTCAATTAAATCTCAGCATTTCAGTGAGCCTGTGTCTGGGGGCTGTGACTCTTACAATAGTTTCCCCAATTGTATAGCTTTTTACCTCCACTCCTACTCTTTTCTGACTGTGGTATTTGCAGCTATTTCCTAAAAGCCCTGACCCCTGTTGACTATTTTTCTTCCCTTGTATGAGACAGAAAGGCAGCTTGAGTTGGATAAAGACTCTCCATTTAGGCGGTTAAGTCTGTGGTAATATCTTTTGCCCTATAGAGTAGGCCTTTGTTACTGTGAAGGCTCTTGATGTATTTTACAATGATTACTTTCCCCATCATCCTACCAGCACCATGAAGTCTCTTTCTTGGAGCTTCACATTGAGAACTTGGTGGGATTCCTGCAGGTGAATCCTACAACAGTATGTAGGACCCCCTGAGACAACAGCTCTCATAAGTTTCTCACTTTCATACTAGTCCATATTTAGCCTTCAGAAATGCATTAAAATTTCCATTCAAGTGTTTCTACCAGTTTATGATCCCAACAGCTTCTGCTTTAGGGAAGCAGCTGTGACCCTCTGGAGGCACTTGTTTTCCATATATTGGAGTGGCAGTTTGCCTTGAGTCCTCATTTCTCTGGTGGGTCCAAGAAAAGTCACTGATTTTCAGTTGTTCAGCTTTATCTTGTTGCAAAACTGGGAGCAACAACTTCCAAGCTCTTGGACTTTGGAGCTGAATTAAAAGTTACTTCTTCTCCTTTTTAACTTGTTTTCCAGTCTCCATATTTTATTGTTTACTCTAATTTCCATCACAACTCCCTCTTTTTTTCATTATTTTTTTTTTCTATTTGAATTTTGGGGGCTTTTAAGCATTTCCCATCAGCCAAATCTGAATTTATTGTCTTGTGCTTGGCAGTCATAATCACTGGTGCTACCTTGATGGCTTCTTCTATTTTAGGCTGCAGGGTCACCATGAGACAAATGCTACTTTTATTCATATATTAGCAACATTTGGCAGTAACAAATTTGTTTATAGTGAAAAATGCATTGGTAACTTACTCTAAGTTAAGGGGTGGGACACTAGATTAGAGAGTGTCATAAACCAGAAAAGAGCATTGTTATCAGAGGACCTGAAGTGTATCAGCCAGCATTTCAGATATCCTTATTTTAAATATCATGTGCTTAAATGTTTAGTGTTTGGGGGTCCTTTAGAGTATCCAGACAAATGTCATAAACGATACAGGTGGTCAACAGACATTAGATCAGTGTACACCAAATTATTATAAAACAGGATCTCTAAACTCAATAAATGGACACAAAAGAAAACTATAACAAACACATACAGAGTCCAAAAGTGAAAAGTAAAACAACAGTGAAAACCCTACCTCAGCACATCTACCTTGGGTGTGGTTGTTGCACTGTGATTTCCTTAAATAAACGTTCAGTGGTATAAAGGTTAAATAATCCTGGGAAAATAAAGCTGTTTTTTAGTTTTCTAAAGAAGACAAAGGAGACACTTTTGTTCTCATTTTGATCAGTTTGGTGGATTTAATCTAGAAGGTTACCTGCAGGGTCAAGAACAAGAATAATAGAAGTAGTGAGAGATCTTTGTTAAGATAGTGATTTTCCCCTGTGTTTTTGCTATGAGGTGACTGATTTGAGACACATGGTATAGAAAATTACAGTGTAGCTTGGGACAAGATAAATTTTTCAAAATTTGAAAAATCATCCTACTGAATAATCCGTGCAAACAAATGCATCACATCTTGATTTATAATAATAAAACTTGAAAGAACCTAGATAATCATCAATGGAATACTGTACTTCGCTTATTCCATGGAACACAATATAACCATGGTATCATTTTGCTGTATTTCGGAAAATATCGCACTTGCTAAGATCATCAATGTTCTCCTTGCTGACAGGTCCAATGTACGGTTCTTTAGTACTCATCCTACTGTGGAAGCTCAGTTCCCTGGGAAACAGACTTTAAATACAGATTTACGTGGATGGGAGGTTACAGAGCACCCAGGAGCAGCACCAGTGCAGGAGTGCAGGATGCAGCACTAGGCCGAGGGAGAACAAAGGCTGAAGCCCATCCTAACAGGCATCTCTGAAGCTGAGAAGACCCTTCAGGGTTGTCTTGGATTTGGGCAAGGGTTGGGACTTTCTTTGCCCTTGTTGAGCAGTCATCACATGCTGGCCATTATGCAAGGAAGGCATGACCTTAGGCAAAGTAGTTTCCTTTAGCTGAAGGCAATTCCCAGAGAAGGGTCAGCCAAGAGCTATTGGGCTCCCAGAAAATGGAGGAATGAGGGGTACAGTAGAAGGGAAATCTGGCCATATCATCTACACCTTCTTTGCTTCTCGCCATCGTTTGGTATGATTAGATGCGCCTTCTGTCGAAATGCTCTTCCCTTTGCTTCTGAGTCACCACATTGTCTTGATTTCTTTTTTTCCTTTCCCTCTGAGCCTCATCCTTCTTACCTAAATTTCAAAGAGATTTCCCTGGACCTTCATTTCTTTTCACTCTACCCACATGAGCGGATTCTTTCTTATGTCTTCAAATATTAGCTAATAACTTCTAACTATAACAACTCACATCTCTCAGCTACCTCCAGTTAGAACTATGTACCTAACCAGTTATTGCTTATTTCTTCTTGATTGTGTCATAGGCATCTCAAACTGAGCACTTCTAATAAAAACTAAACTCATTATTTTCAGTTGCAATCCTCATTCAATGTTCTCCATCCCAGATGCTCATGCTGCAATCCAGAAAGTCATCCTTAACAGCTCCTGCATTATACTCTCATTCAAGAATGACATAGTCCTGGTGAATTTGATAAATAAAATCCATCTCACATACATCTCTTCTGTTATTTTTTTTTTCTATGTCTGTTACTACAACCAGCTTTTGTCTGCACTGCTATGATAGTCTCCTAACTGGTCTCCCAACAGCAACTTTTACTTCCCTCAAACTCATTCTTCATACTGCAGCTAGTATGACTGTTTAGGAATACAGATATTACCATGTTACTCACGTGTTGAAAACCTCGCAATAAGCCCCCTGCACACTTAGGATCGAATCTAAAATTATCGCCATGACCTAAAAGACCTTTTGAGGGTACACTAGACTTATGTGTATTTCTCACATGTGTTTTTTGTATGCTGTTCCCACTGCCTGGAAGATAGTCCCCTCAATAGTTTTGTAACACTTGATAATTCTTTAAATTTCTGGACAGAATCAATATATCACTTTTTCAGAGAAGTCTTTTCCGACTTCCCTGGCTAAACTTGCTTCCCCTGCTAAATGCATTTTTAGCATTCACTCTTTTCTTAAATGCCTTATCAGAATTTTAAATATAATATATAACTTTTATTTGTCATCTGTCTCCCTCATTAGACTAAATTCTTGGGAACTAAAACCATGATTTTTGATTCACCGCTGGACTATCAGTGTTTAGAAAGTTTCTTGAACATGGCAGTGTCTCAATAAATTTTAGTTTAGTATTTTATTAAATACACGTACATAGAGATTACATACACATAATAAAATACAAAACAAGTCTGGAAGATATGATAGGAAATCATGACTTCTATATATAAATTCTGAAAATGTGTTAGAAAATTGAGGGAATAAAAGTTGAACAGCATATTACCAGGGGCCAGGAACCTTCCAAGAGAAAGAAGACACCTCCTTATATCTGCTCCAGCAGTCCTAGACTCTTGAGTTCCATCAAGCCCCACAGCCATTGAGAGTACCAATAAGCAATACGTAAAATCATGTAAAATTTGTAAAATATGTAAAATTTCCTTGGTGAATAAGAAAAATTCCATGTTGAATGGGTGGCTGCCTGAATTGTTTCATTTTTTTTTTTTTCCTGGGAAACTTGCCCCTGAATAGGCCGTGTAGGTTTATGATGTCATAAAATGCCAGGAGCAGCTTCTAAGGCAACATTTTCCCCATAATTAATATGTGGACTTGTGTTTGGCTTTGACTAGGAAAGCCAAATAGTCTTTCATTGAGTTAGGATGCTACCTGCTTGATTTTTTCTTTTTCATGAATGTAAGCATGTGCTATGCATAAGAACAGACTACCTTTCCCTATGCAGCATTTAGCTTGAGCTTCTCAGACTCAGCCTGGTACACGGGAAGCCTAAAATTAAGAGGCAAGAGCCTGACTTATGACTTGGTTTAGAAAGGTGTGCAGTGATTTAGTTTAAGCAGTCATGCAAATGTGTGATCCAAGAAGCATTTTCACCAGTCCAGAAACTGCTGGTTTGTATTTCCCTAGTTAATCAAATTTCTCTTGTGTTTGGCCTTGTGACTATGATGTAATACGGCCTGAAAAATGGGTGCATCTTATTTGAATAGACCTTGGTAAATTTCTTTTTGTGTTGTTGCCAATGTTTTGTGTGTTTGTGCTCATCTCTTTTAAGATTTTAGGAGAGACGCAATGTAGGTGTGATTTCAAGTCTATTCGTTTCCTAATGTCTCTGAGAATAAATAAATGTGTGTAATAATTCAGAATCCTTAATTTCAGAACTTTTGCAGTGATCTTGGGGAGTGCCAAGTTTTTGGTATGTGTTTGGTACATGCTTATTGATGAAGTAGGCAATAGAATAAAGAGAATGATGAGCCATATTACCACTTTGTGATCTGGAGTTTGAATATGTGAGTTACTGATAAAAGTCAGGGTGTTGGATGCCCTTTCATTCTTTTCCTGTCTCATGATGGATTATAATGAATTATGTTCCAAAGTGTGATTTTTCCTGTATGCTTTGATATTAACACATTACAACTTTCTCTGTTTCAGTGGAATTTGGATAAGCAGGTAAGTTAAATGAAAAGAAGTGTGAATAAATCTTACTTTCTAGCATACAAAATAAATTATCTTCCTAATTTTAAAATCTAAATGAAAAATTTGAAAGTTCTTGGCTCCAGGGTGTTTGCAGTCACCACATGACCAAGTGCAGCTAGAGATCATCTAATGATCTATTTTATATTCACTGACACCAAATCTGCTGTGGAAAGCACTAGGCAACTGACTGAAGACCTTTCCTGTAAACTAGACAGAAATTCTGAAGTAATGAACTGTGCTCCCAGTGTGGGTACCATAAACTTTGTAATGAATAACACTCTTTGAATGTCTGGACAAGAAAGATGTCTCACTCCAGGGGGGATATTTTCCTTTCTGTAACCAAACTGTGCTTTGCTGATATTTGAAGCCTTACTTCACACTCTTCAGAGTTCTTCTTTGATCCAATACGGTTTAGTCAAATTGACTCTGATATGTTTGCAGATTGGAGTAGGGGTTAGGAAAATGTGGGAGTGAGGGTGTGAACCCATATGTTTCTCTTCAGCTGGGAATTTGCCAATATTTGTCCCCTAAGGAATAAGATTCCCTTTCCAGTTTTGATTGATCGATGGTAAGAAAAGATTCCAATATAGCTTTTGGCTCTAAGTGCTTTGGAGGAGAGTCCCAAAAAAGAGCCACAAGGTTGGATATGGTTTGACAAGTGAAATATAGAAGGGGAGATGAAAGAAATGTCAGGCTGGAGGAATGAACATAGGAACAATTGACTAATGGTCTTCAAGCATGGAAGAAGAGGGTTGATTATTTCTCCAGACATACGGAGGAGAAAAATAAGAAAACCACCAAACTGTAGGCTGTTGTATGAATGCTGACCACACGTAAAAAATTTTTTGTCAGTTAAGTTTATTGAATAACAGAAAATTATCAATGGAAATCATGAAATATTTTCCAGAGTCTTTATAATGAGGCAATTCTCTATCTTATCTCACTTAGATGTTTGCGATGCTTTACATTAAAGATGATTGATGATACCTTTTAATATATGGAAATTTAGTATTTGTGGAAGCTTATGTTATCATTCAGCAAACACTTACTAGCCTTCCATCATCTGCCCTCCAGCCCCTCCATGGGAGGTGGTGTACTTTCCCACCAAATGGACACTGGGCTCAGCTCTTGATGTGCTTTGAACAAGTGGATCAAAGTGAAGGGTACCAGTTCTACAGTTCTAAGCCTTGCCCTTAAAAGGCATCACGTTTCTACTTAGCTACCTGGTAGTTTCTGACTACCATCATGAGAAAAATATGCTCTATGTGTGCCTTCAATTCTGGATTCAGACTGGGCCCCTCTAGCCTGGATCCAAATTGACACAAATGCTGTAGACAAGTTGACCCCCAGTCTGAAGCAGAGCTGTCCTAGCTGCCTTGTAGACCAATGGGTGAGAAATAAATGCTCATTGCCTGTATGTTAATTAGAAACACTGCTTGTATAAATTGCATTGACTAATTCCTCTGTGTATGTGTATGTGTATGTGTATGTGTATGTGTATGTGTATGTGTATGTGTGTGTACATGGGAAGTACTTGCCTCCCATAGTGGAGCTATTGGATTTGTGTCATGCATGAAGCAGCTTTACAGAATGAGGGTCAAGCATAAGTATCCACAGCATGAAGTCATTTTTAAAACTCAGTTTTGAAATGAATAACATACCAATTCACCAATTTTATCTCTATTCATACAAATATAAAACCATATTACACAAATTGGGATTTATAGTTCTCATATGATGAAAAATACACAAATTTGTTGAGTCTTTTGGAGCAGAAGTAGTCAGTTCCTAGGAAGTAATTCTTTTTGTGAAAAGTCAGATTTCTCATGAAGTGCTGGTACTATTGGAGCTGGTACTATAATAAAAATATATATATTTATCTCTGCAACAAGTAAATAGAATACAATTTCAGGAGAACAAACTTCAAGATAAAGATTTGATTTTTGACATCTTGACTTTATGGCTTAGCTGTCAGTTTAGCTATAGATTAAAGGACAAAGTCAAGACTTTAGGAAATATTTATTCGTTTATTATTTATTTACATTAAAATGCAAAGTTCTGTCCTCTCAAGGGCACATGTTGTGAACTCAGGATGCCTGGATTTCAATTTCATGTTCAGTTTTTACCAGAAATATGACACTGAGCAAGTTCTAACTCTAACCTTCGGTATTTCATTCTGTAAAGTGGAGATAATAACATCTTAAAAGTTGTTGAGAGAATGTATGTAATGTACTTTGCACTGTGCCCAAAATTTGGAAAAATGTCAATGAATGTTAGCTGCCATTGTTATTATTGTTATGATGGTAGCTAAGTTCCTTTCCGTAGAGGAACTTCAACATTTAAAATATACTAGTAGTCATTCTATGAGACATTTGTGAGTATGAATATATGAGTATAAAAACCTGCACCCTTAAATTATGCACTGAAACTTTGTATTCTTTTGACTTCATGTGACTGAGAACAAAACTTGAGCTCACCTGAATCCTCTAGACTTTATGAAGTACTGTTAGAAGACACTTGTGACAACAAACAGCACGGAGAACCACATTCCCTGCCTTTAACCTCTGAGTCACAGTTATAAAACATAAATCATACAAACCATCTCGGACATGTACCATAGCTCAAGTCTCTCCTGCTCAATTATTTTCTTTTAAACTCAATCTGTGAGGAGTATTAGGCTAAATAACCTTTCTCCTTGTTTCTGTTACTTTCCACATGTCAAAAATAGAATATGGCCAAACTATTCTTTTTCACATTACTCATTTTAACCAGGAGTGCTCAGAAAAGTTTGGAAATGACTTTCAGAGAAACATTTTAATTGTTTTAATTTATCTAAAACAGACTAAAAGTTTAATTAACAGGCTCCAAGTAATAGTTATACCATTTTTCCTCTGCTATCAGCTTTCACTTTTATTTACGATGGGTGTCCCCTTGTGTCTCCTCTACGCCAAGGTCCACTATCACTAATATTTCTGTGATATGTGAATAAACCTAAATGTAAAGTTAGCACTTGCAATCAATGCAAATTAATGATTTTTTTTTTTAATTTCAATCAGGAAAAGCAGCTTTGTAGTTGAAAATCCCATGCTGGCCCTAGAGTGGGAGTTTTTCCAGCCTCTGCTTAAATCCAAAAAAATACTGCAATCTTCTGGCACAGGCTCACTGTAATGCTTTAAAAACAATTTAGCAACTGTCATTGCTGTAATTACAGTAACTAATTACCATCCTTAGCAAACAAATAGCTTAACATAATACGCAAGCCGAATCAATTTTGAAGAAATGCAAATTCCAAAAGCGAAAAAGGGCATTTTGGCAAACCTGAAAGAGAAGCAGGAAAATAATACACTTTGTTTTATCTGCACATAATTCCCAGGGAATATCATATCATAAATATTTGCATTCAGTTCTTATCAGGACATTTGCATTTGCTTCTTATCAGTGTGCAGACCGGACTCTGCCAGATAGAGAGGGGAGCGCCACACCATGCACATATTTCTAATGAATCACGTCTCGGGCCCAGAGAATATTTTGGCTGGAACTTTATCACCCAGATGAAGAGGTCATTTACTCTTCGAGTTGGTTCATCTTGGAATTGTCTTGAGATTTTGATGTGATTCACCCGACGCCGCATTTATTTATTTCTTTATTTTAGGCAAACACTGGAGGCAGTTTTTTACCAGAACATTTCTTTCAGAGGCAGCTATTCAAAGCACACATTTCCCCTCGCCTGCCACCCCCTACTCACCCACTCCTCAACTTCTGCAAAAATAAAATCATAAGTAAATAACAACTGATTCTAATTATTTCTAATTCTGTACCAGGTGCGGCCATCTTTATTTTGTAGGAATCAATAAAGAGAATAAAAGCATCGCATAAAATAAATCAAGCCCTACTCGACCATCATTATCTGGAAATTTAGGGCCAAATCCTGTTGTTCTCCAGGAGCACATTTGATTAGCCGCGGCTTCCTTCGTAAGGGGAGGCAGTGTTGCCGGCCGGGAAGCACCTTACTAATGAGACCATCAGATTCCTCTAACAGTTTATCCAGATAAATCAATTTCTCATCTTATTATGAGTAACAGTGCATCTTACCCGTGAGCACACATAAGGTCAATAAGGGAGCTGATAGCAGCTTTTCTCATATGTGAATGAGAATTTAGTCCTTTTTAACTCTTGAATTATCATCTGACATGACACCCAGCATGCATTGGCTTGCTGCGCCTGAACATAAAGCACTCAAGCAGTCTATTTTGTTTTGGGGAGAGAACCAGAAATATTATTCATCTTGATTGGATCCTTTCTGTTGGGTCTTGCTGTTTAATTAAACCAGATCTGTATTTTAGCTCTTTGGTAACATGGGCTTCAAATAGACAGGGATATTATATCCTTAGGTAAAGCAAGGGCAGGTTGGTATCCAAGAATCATGGCTATGCAAGTAAAGATTTCTACAGGAGTGCTATTATTACACAATTTCCCCTGTAATTTTATCATCTACTTGATATTATTGCACAAATTCTGAGGTCACACTTCAAAGTAAAACTCTGGATGGGATCAATCCAAGTACCGGGAATTCAATTTCCGATTATAAATTAAAATATAGGTATAATGGGAAAGTTTCTCATTTATAGTAGTAGCAAAAATGCATTTAATTGTGCTTCATAGTGATTTTATTCATGAATATGGTCACTTAAACTTAATTTCACCTTTTGCCCAAGTAGAATTTCACTTTGATTTATTTGTTTAACATAAAAAGAGAACTTCTGGCTTATTATGATTCAAATGATTGACACATCTCTATTGGAATCCAGAAAATGCTATTTAAAATCTTATAAGAACGTAAACATCTCATGAAACTTTACTCCAATAACAGTAAAAGAAGTTTCTGTCAAATTATTTGTTTTAATTATAATTTTTCTTAAAAAACACAGCTTTTTATTTTTCCCTGAATAGTGCTAACATAGGTATTTAAATGTTTTTTTATTTTGACATAAATTATTTCATTTAAAAAGTCTAGACATGGTTGCTCTACTGACTTTAAGAATTTAAAATATTAATTAAATCTTAAATGAACATTTTATTACATTATCTTGTGAAATTATTCCAAGAATTTTCCAAAATTTAAATAAGAAATGAAAATTTATGTCCAGATGAACGTTTAAAATTATGTGGCATCTTAAATTCACATGAAGTTTTCAGAACATTTATGCATTTTGTCTAAATTTAACTTTTGTGTACATATTTACATTATGTGTTATGCTCTAACTCTAGGATGCATCATGAATTATATTTTAAAAAAATTAAAATATCCTACAAAAATGTAAGAGCCTAGAGAAAGAATAACACTAAAATATATTTGTGAGACTCAATAATTCATCTGGAAACGACTTCCTATCTATCTTTTATGTTTTATCATTGCTTTTAGCTGTTTCTTTGAGGTGGGAAGAGCATATAGTTAAGAGCTCATTATCAGGGTGAAGGATGCAGGAAGTCCAAAATATTTATGTTTGTTCATGGCACATGGACAAAAGACAGTTCTCAGGAAAAGGGCTTTCTGATTAAGTGATTGAAAACACTCTGGGGTATTTTAATAACTTCTATCCAAGAGATAACATCATCTTTGTCCTTATCACTGTTCTGAAACTTATTTTAAACATTCTCCTGTTCTCTTCCAATTAGATACTCTGCTCTCTTGGCTTCCTGTGTCCTCACTGCAACTCATCTCATTTGTTTGCTTTCTCATTTTTGTCAGCAGGTTGGGTGTAAAAGAGGCATTTAACAGATAATTGAAGGGACTTGCTTTCCAGAGTCAAATTCATCTACATGGCATTCAGCAATAGGCTCTCAGTGATAAAACATGGACGTGTAAAACATCACTTGTGATTTGTAAAAGCTTAAAATATTAATGATTGATTGAACAGGGTTACAGGAGATGATAGAGGGGAATCTGTTCAATTTTAAGTGAAAATTGATAATGCCCAAATAGGTAATATAAAATCAGATCAAACACTTTGGGGCAAAATTTATTTAAGGAAAACATACATATGGAGAAGTGGTTTATATTATATCTACATTTGCTCACACCTTCGTCTAAAATTCTTTTCTCCAGACTTTTGTATTGCTGGTGGTTTCTCATCATTCTGACTCAACTGAAAGGTTGCCTCTTTAGAGAAGCCCTCCTTGGCCATTCTAGCTAAAGTAGCTGCCTCCCACATACACAGTCATCTTCTGGTTCCTGTTTTATGTATTTTTATTTACTTCATGGCATTTACTGTTGCCAATAACTTATATGTATTTTATGTATGGATGACTTTACAGTTTGCACTTAACTCCCTTCTGATGAGGTTTCCTATTGCAATAAAAGTGTCTAGAATATTTCTAGTATTCTAGTAAATAATCCTGTTTCCTTTTATTAAATAAAGAAATTTATTAAAATCCAGGTGATGTGATTAACCTTTAAAAATAACATTTACAATGATCCTACCAGAAAGGTACTAGTAATAAACCCATCTCATAGATGTGAACTCTGAGACTTAGAAAGGTTATCAAAGGCACACAACTAATAGTCACTGGAGCTGGGACTCAATGTCAAGTCAGCTCTGGGTTTCACAGCTCTTGCTCTTAATAACTCTCCATTTGCCTATATGAAACATTTCAAAGAATTCTGTTTTCATTAGATAAGTGTATATTTTCATACAACCTGGAACAGAGGTGCTGTAACTGAGTTTGGGGAACTTTGGAGAGAAAATGACAACAGACCTTTTTGCTGCATTTTCGGAAGACACATCTATTGACCTTCGAGTTTTCCTCTCTTTTGAGCATTCAAGCTTTCAGTAGCACATGGACCTGTGGAAACTCAGGTGACAGCTGTGACTTAGAAAGATCTTTTTCCCTTTTGTACAAAGCATGAACATTGCAAATTTTCCTCTCAAGGAGGATAAGATAAAAGAAAATTAGAAGTGATATTATTCTAGAAGTATTCTGCAGACCAACAGACCAGACAGAGGATATGGATAAAGGTTTCCGTAGGCAGATTACAAAACTGGCCTTGAAGAGAGGGGAAAATACACCCGTCGGAATGTCTGCTGAAGTCTTATTCTACAAAAAGCAGGGCATCTGATAAATTTTAGACTTGCTGACAACTCAGAAAGATGAATAAGCAAGGAAAGTAAACAATATTCTGGACCAAATTATGAAAGGGCTGTTTTGTGATAGAGACATGATATCGGAAGCTTTGTAGGAAGTAGTCAAATCATTTGAGACATTAGGTTAAAAGAGAGAGAGAGTGAACATAGGAGACACTCAGTATTCTATCTTAGGCTTTAGGAAATACATTGCTTAGCGTTTATAACAAGGGCAAGCCGCATTTCATGGTCAGTGAAGTCAAAAGTTCATGTAGCTCAAGAGTGAATCTTTGAAAAGTCAAATTTCTAACAATTTAATCACAAATGAGAATACTTAAGCAGAAATGTATCTAGCATTCACAGTGTGACCACAAAGAAGTCCTCTGATAAAGTCATCCAGTAGTAGGGCACCTACAGAAATGGATGGAGGGAGGCATTGGCCAAGTTGCTGGCAGGAGAGCAAAGTGGACTTACAGAAGAATGTCAAGAAGTCCAAAGTCCAGGGTGAAGTGTAAGTTTCAAACAACAGTTGAATACTACCCAAAGGGCTTATTGCTTTCTGGAGAGTAAGAACAATAAATAGATCAGTTGATCTATAAGTGCTACCATAGATAGATACATCCCCAAAGTAACAGCAGAATTATTTAGATCCTACTTTTATTACATGCTTACCAGCCAGGAGGATCATCTTCAAGATAGACAGGTAGACAAGGATCATTAAGAGGAAATAGATGCCCAGGTTGGATGAGCAAACAAATTGTAAGGAAATATCTATCAGTTTTATATGAGTAAAGGCCTAGATGAATAAAATTGTGAAGTGCTGGAGGATCATGCAGAGAACATCAGTGTTATTCTGGGTGCTCTGTTTAGAAATCATAGCAGTTGAGAGACGTACCAAAGTACTGGAGATAGGTATATGACCTGCTTTTAGGCAGGGGAAAATGGTAGAATTTATAAAACTTGACTGCTCAGTAAAATGCTATCAAACCAGGTCAATGTCTTTGGAACAATGATCACATATGAGGTTTGTTAGTACTTACACAAAAAACAAGTAGTGATACTAGGAACAAATATTGACACATGGATATTATCCATTTAATTTCCTTCTAAAATGAGGCCATCGGAGTGCTAGAGAGAATGCATGGTAATGGTATATTTTTATTTCGGAAGGTATTTGTTGGACAAAATAATTCAGGAAATGTTGGATAAGATGGAAAATGTGGCTTGGATGGATTTATCCTAGTAATGCTTTATCCCACACAAATGTTGTTGAAATGTTGATTAAATCAGAGTAGTTTTGATTGATGAGCTGCATTTTAGTTTACCCACCCTGAAAATTTGTGTTCACCAGATTTGCAGATGTCACAAAGTTGAATATGATGGCCACTGCAAAGACTGCTTGGCTGTTCAACACTAATCTGTTTACCTCTGTCATACCTTTGTGCCCTTGAACCTCTTAAATGCAGCTTATTCCAGAGGGAGCTGTTGGACACTAGTGTCAAAGCCGCAGATGCTCAAGAATGCAGAAACTTGTGAACCCTCAGTGGAATGTACCACAGAAGGTGGATTGCTGGATTTTTAGTGCTATTCACTTTGTTGACTGAGACAGTAGAGCCTTTGTTTGTTTGAATCAATCTTCACTGAGAATTATTCTTTTATCACTCTCTGTCTCTCCCCCGTTTCCCCCTCTGCCAGTCGTTCCTGAGGCTGATGCTGTAGATGCTCACCCAAATGTTCTTTAGTGAGCTGGTACATCTTTCCCCTACGAGCTGTGAGTGTTGGCTGGGTAAATTCACAGCTGCTTCTTCCTCATTCTCTGCTGAAGGAAACACCACCAGAGATGCCTGGGACCTTAAGCCTCACTTCTAGGTGTGGCCTGCAGGCAACGACTGACTCATTTGTGGGTACAAAAAGCTGATCCCTGGCCTCAAGCTAGGATTGTGGTGTGGTGTGATTTATGCTCTAGAACTCTGCACAGGTTTAGGCTGAAAGTAGACCACAGTGGAGACCCCTTCTATGATTAACTCCTTCCCCTCTTTTATACTATTCTCCCTGCTTCCTCCCTTCTTTCTCTTGAGATGCCTCCTTCAAGTATCACTTGAACAAGAATCAGCTCTGCCTCTAGGAAACAGAACCTAAGGATCCCCTCTTTCTCTCTTTTCATCTTCTTTCTCTTTCTCACTTTCGTCATGGCAAATAAGGTTAACCCATGGCAACACTACTCTGTAGTTCTGTCTGTAACCTAAAAGGAGAGGTCAAACACTTAAATTAGCATTTAGCTCAATTAGCACTATTCCTGGGTTTGGTGCCAAGAAACAACTGGGAGGTTTATTAAAATGCAGATTCTTGAGCCTCATTTCAGAATTGCTGACTCTCTGGGATGAGACCCTGGAGTCTGTATTTTGTCACATCTCCCAGGTGCTGCTTTGTACAGGTACATAAGGATTTAAAAACCCTTGAGATATGATATGATTATACTGCTGCCAAAGTTGTGAGTTTGATCCATTGAAGGCCACTTAGGTGAGCATGAAACATCATATACACACACACACACACACACACACACACACACACACACACACACACACACACACACACGTATACACATATACTTTTCCAGTCCTCTGAATTTTACTCTAATCTTTCAAAGCTACTTGAAAACATGTAATACTCAAATGGACTCACACGTGCACAGTACATTGTTCAAGCTCAATGTCACCTCAACTTTGTGGAGGAAAAAGCACATCAAAGGGCCTGTGGTGATGCTTCTTCAGATACCAGTGTTCTTGCATTTAACACAGGCACTGTTTGTCTTGACATAAAGTTCCAATCGCTATCCTGGGGGTGGAGGTGGTTCCTTGTTTTTCCGCTGGTGTTACTTTTGTGACAGAGAGACAGGGTACAACCACTGAATACAGCACAACTATGGCAGACAGCACCTCACTGGCAAGAAAGCAATAGATAAACAGAATTCCTGCTTTCAGGCAGTAAACATCTTTAATCTAGCAACTTGCACAGAGGCTAAATTAATCTACTTAATCCTATGAAGATAAAGGGGTTGGAATCTGCTACTATTTCAGTTTTTTGAAGGTGAAGTTCAGATGTGGAGTTTTACCCTCTGCCTGGTAAAGCTTTCCCAGCCAGTGATGGCATCTAAGAGTAAAGCTGCCTGCCCTGCATTGCCCTGTGGCTCTTGGGAGGACGGAAGAACCACAAAAAAATTTATCCTATAGGTGTTCATTCTGTCTCACTAAACTGAGGTTTCTGACCACTCCTTATTTGGTACTCCTCCTTCAGGCCTGTTGCAAAGCCTTAACTGCAGTATCAGGCCACATTCCACACACTCCATTCCATGTGCTTTCTTGGCTTTGGCTGTCCCATGGCTGTTGAAGAGCCCCCAAAGTAAGCTGGTTAGAGGTTGTTCTGGGGTTGCTATTTGTATGTCAATGTCACACTCAGGTAAGAAAATTAGATTGAGTTAGGCATCAGTGAATTCTCACAGACAATGTACAATACAAGAAACATAATATCCTACAAAGAAATGGTGGCTCTGGAAAGCTAAATTTTGCTCTTGCGGGGGGAAAATGCATGCATCTGGGCTCTCCAACCTCCAAAATTCACAGATCAGAAGAGTGTGGAGTTGTCAATATGAGAGGCTGATGCAGGCCAGGAATAATTTCCAGAGCTCTGCTTCCAGCTCCCTGATACCTCTCCACCTGGGTGAGCCATCTGAGCTCGGCACGGTGATTCTGCCATCTGTCACATTCCTCTGGATAGCGGCCACATTTTTGCACAAGTTTCTTGCTGAAGAGAAGTGTTGGCAGCTCTGGGGACCTTCTGACCCACCTGAAGAGACTTTGTGGACACCTATAGAAGAAAGTGTTATAAGAATAAGAAGAAAAGAAGAAAAATAAATGAAAAGATGTTCTCTCTGTCTTCTCTTTAGTCACACCCCTTGCATTCCTGACTTACTTCTAGGAGACAAAGAAGGAAAAATGAAAAATCATGAAGGCAACAAGAACGCCAATATTAGGCCATGCACTATAGTTTTACAAGTTGCCGTTTACCCCCTCAAGAAAATATTTAAACTAGATGTTCAAACAGATGCAATTCTAAGAAAGAATAGGTAGCTACTTAAATGTATGATATGAGATACTATAGATAACATCTAATACTGATTGAGGAGAAAAATTGCATGTGTACACACATGGAAATATACATTTGTTGTTACATGCACTATGTGTGTGCATATAGGTGTTTTGCAGGTGTGTGCATACACAAATACGTGTGTATGCATACACCTACATGTGTGCATGTCCGTGGTTTGTAGGTGTGCACACGTGTGTAGCTGCAGGTATGTGTGTGCATGCTGTGTGTATATGTAAGCACATACGTGTTAAAACTAAACATAGGCTTTCAGTAGGAGAGAACACTTAGGCATCCATGATACAGAATTCTTTCTGACCATATCTGTAATGGAAAGTATGAACATTTTATTAGTTTTAGATGGGATATGTCTCACTTCTGATGTGACTTGTCTCAGGACATCTCTGTTGAGAATTCAAACCTCGTGCCTGACATTCATGGTTCCAAATTACCTTTCCGGTAGATCTCCTTCCTTTCCACATGTATACTCCAAAGAACAGGGGTTCTTCACTCTCCATGAATACACCATGTTTCTGTGACTTTGCTTATTTTCTACTCCTTGCTTAGAACACTTTTTATATGAGTGTAATGCTAGTGGCTGTAACAAATAAATCCCCAAATGTCAGTGACTTAACAGAACAAAAGTCGTTATATATTTTCTTATGCAGCACTCATATAGGTATCCTGGTCTGCAAAAGAAGGAGAAGGTGGGGAAGGTGCATCTGCATCTTTACTGCCTTGATGAAGGAGACACCTACATCACTTCCGCTCAGATTCCACTGAGAACCAGTCACATGGCACAGGGGCCAGGAATGTCATCCTGGATAGCAGCTTCTCCCAAGTGACAGCTCTACTATGGAAGTGAGAACACACATATTGATGAACAGTTAGCTGTTCTTTCTAAAATAATGACCATCTGTCTAAAATTTCCGATGATCTCAAATTCAAATTAATTGTTTCACCTTCTCTGACCCCAAAGCACTTTGTTTACACCTCTCTTACAATAAGAATTATGTTATTGTTGTTATCATTATGACTGTCATTTGTTTTGGAGTATAGCACAAGATACAGAGTAATGGTGAAGAGGACATAGGCTTTGAATCAGTAGATTGGGTTTGGATACTGGCTCCATGGTTTGGCAATGGACCCTCAGATAAGTTATCTGATCTTTCAAAGGCTCTGGATTGTTTTTATGAGGGCAGTTGTATCTGCATAATGGAGATTAATGGTAATATACCTCCTAGGAGTGTTGTAACAATTAAATAAAATCAGGCATTTAAAATGCTTAACAAAATATCTGGCCCCTAGTAAGGGGTTAACAGACAGTAACTATCTGTTAGCTCTGTCTCCCCAGTTAATTACAAATTTATTGAAAGTAGAAGACTCTTTTATAGATTTGCACCATTCAATACAGTGCCTGGGACATAAAAAGGGTCCAATAATGTTGAAGTAACTTATAAGAGCTGGTCTGTTTTGCATTAGAAGTGTAAATAGGATCAAAACAAGTTTACTTTCTCTATTTTATTTTCTCTAAACAGAACTAGTAGCCATCTGTTTTAATTGGTGTCTCACTTGTCTATAAAGCTGAAAAGCACAGAGGGAAATGGTCTTATGTCTCTGTCGTGAAGCAACTTGATGTCTAATCCATGGATCTCCCGGGAGTTGAAGTTCTTCAAGATTCTCTGGCTGCCCATTCCAATTCCTTATCATTCTATGCTGAGAAATTCTTCCTTAGGTAGGGACCACATTTCTCCTATATGACTTACAACTATTTCCTACTTGAAAACCTTTGATCAAAAGCAAAAATTAAATCTGGCTTCAATTTCCCCTATTTAGATGAATCATCTTTATTTTCTTTACATGGTATATGTGTTTTAGATTTAAATATTTTAATTCTTACTACCAGAACTCACTTTCCTTTTCAGAAGTGATATCTCAAACTGAATATGTACTTTAATTAATGTCTGTCTCCTATTCTTGATAGAAAACACCATCTCCCATTGTTGACCATCATAGTTTGTTTAATGAAGAGAAACTCACTCCAAAGATGATATGGTTGTTTCAACTCAGAGCAGAAGCATGGGGTGGCTGACTATAAGTTCCCCAGTCTGTAGATTATGAGACATTGTGTTTCTTTTCATTTGACAATGTAGCCAAGTACCAAACATAACCTGACACATAGCAGATGATGTATATGTATCATAGGGGTTCAAAAATAAATAATTAATAGTGAATCAACTAACTAAATTGGTTAGTGGAAGGAGGTGATCATTGGTCCCTGTATAAGAGGAAACTCGTACTTCTTTATTCCCCCTATTTTACTAAGCAACTTGAATACATCCCGTCTGCACTGTTGCTGTAACAAGCAGAATCATCCCTTATGTTTAGATTTCTATAGCTGACTTTATGTCCTTTTGGCAGCTCTAAAACTTTTTTGAGCATTCCAATCCTCTTTGTCTTCTAGGGTCTTAGGGACAGAACAAAGCATGAGTAGCTTGTGCTTCCTCACCTCCCTCCCCCTCCTACTTTCCCCACTCACACAATCTACATTTATTCATCATCAACAAGGAATCTAACAGGCACTTAGGATCATGGGGACGGCAACAGTTCATGAAACACCCCAGAGAATGACAAGTTTATTAAACTAATGCCCCAACTGTACTTCCAGATTGATATGGCCTGGGGAGAAAGCTTTCATAGTAACCCTTCACAGGGATTTCTAGTTTACAGAATGCTTGGACGTACATTATCTCATTTGATTTTCACACTAAACTATTTGGTGATTGAAGCTCAGAGGAATTAATCAACTTGTCCAGGATCACATAGTCAGAAAATCATGAAGACTGGCCTTATAGCCAGCATTTCTGATTCCAAATTACAGCTGTTACAGAATCTACTTTTGCTACTTATAATAACCGTGTTTCTGCTGGAAGCTCAATTAGTATTCTACCCTCACCTATTTTCTGCCTGTGTGAAACTCACCCAAAAGAGTTGATTTTCTATGAGCATTCATTCATTGATTCCCCCTTTCAACAACAATTTATTAAGCACTTTATACATTCTAGGCAGTGTACTAAGTGGTAAGACACAGCACTAAGTAGCATAATCATGATCCTTGCCCTCTCAGGGCTTATAATCCAATAGGAAGTGAGGAGTGGGATATAGAACATTCAGAATTCAGATTCTGCTCATGTACTACAGGAAGAGCAGCAGCAATTCCACTTAAACTCATTGCAAATATTAATAAATCATGACCTAAATGGGCTTTGCCTACCATCTTGGGCCCAGGCCCTAAAACTGTGGCACTGCCATTTCAACTGCTAAATAATTTGCTCCCAAGTGTTTGTGTAATGGGAAGAGTGTGAGTGTGTATGTGTTTACCATATTAGACTGAAATGTTTTAAAAAACACACATGCACTTAGATTCTGATGTAAGTGTTAAGATAGGAAATGTGTCAAGAGCTCTAGAAGCATGTAGCTATAGCTAGCGTGCGTTCATGGCTTACTGTATGTAAGGTTGTATTCAAGGAGATTTGTATTTGTACTATTTAATCTTCAGAACAGTCATGTGATGTAAAAATGATTGTTACCTACATGTTTCTAACAGGGATTCAAAGAACACAGAGGCTAAGAAAATTCCCTAAGGAACTTTGGCACCAGGGTATATATCCTAACTACTGCCTTACAGGAGAAATGATTAAATTGAACCTGAGAGTTTGGAAAATTCTCTGAGAAAGTGCCATATAAATGTTGCATCAGTTTTCTTATCTATAAAATATGGGCAAAAGGCTTTCTACACCAAAGGATTGCTCAAAACAATAAATACGGTAATATATGTAAAGTCATAATGATACACCTGTCATTGTAAGCACTCAATAAATTTAGCTATTATTAGTATTCTTATAATTATTAATAAATGAAGAGACAAAGATGCTGATAATGAGTTAAACGAAATGAAGTGAGGTGGTAAAGGGTGCTCTGAAAGAGGGAAGGACATTGGTGAAGGCTCAGAGGTGAAGGAGAACATGATAAGATCACATTCAGATATCTGGAATATTGCTTATGACACTTTTGTAGTCTGGCATTTTTTTCCTGGGCCATATAAATTATCTTTGCCACTGGGTGGTGTGCTGCTTGATGGCAAAAACCAGGAAAAGTTTTCAGTTTAGAAGTGAGAGTGAGTTGATATGTTTACTTTCTACCTATGTGAGTGATGATGGTGATGATGGTCATAACAGACTTCACAGTTGATGTAGCATGTCTAGAAACATTTCCTCATCTCCATCTCCATCAATTGTTATGAATAGCAATATCAATTAGAGCTGCAGAAAATGATTTGACTACAACTGAACTTTTCTTAGATATAATGCTGGTCCACCTTTACCATGATGGGGATGCTCTTGACTCTGAACCTGAACCATGAGAGTGAAGCTCTTGACCCTTTGTAGTTATTACTTTGTTACAGGGCAGACTTCTTTAAAAGACAGCACAGCTTTCCAGCTTAAAATGGTTGATTGACCACATGTTTATTTCCACTTTCTCTACACATCAAATGGAAAGATAGGCATAAACACACAAGAGATGGTGGATGGCTTGATGCTGTTCTTGAGGTAGTGCGTTCCCTCTCTGATGAGGACTGGATTAGTTCTTGTTGGAGTAGAGTGGATCGTTATATAGACAGGATGCCCTTCTGGCTCTGCCTCTTTGCATGTATCCAGTTTCCCCAGACCTTCTCCACCATGATTTGACACAGCTTGAAAGCCTTTGCTAGAAGTCAAGTTCATGCCCTTGAACTCTGTAGCCTGCAGAACTGTGAGATAAGATAAACCTGTTTTCTTTATAAATCACTGAGTCTCAGGCATTCTGTGATAGCAACACAAAATAGACTAAGACAATACCCTTTATATTCCCTGTTCCACCTAAGCTAAAGACTGGAGGTTTACTTTCTGGAGAGGCTGCATCACAAAGACTCCGGTGTCTGTACCACTAAGCAAAGCAGAGGGAGGATAAGTGTTACATGGAAACAGAGGGATTAGGTAGACATTGCATACTGGAAAAAAACACAAACAAACAAACAAAAAACACTCCCTTTTTTTCATTTTTACCTCCCAGAGCATTGGGAGTCTCTTTTCCCACTCAAACAAGATGGAAGGATTTTTCTTGAAGGAAACTGACCCACTCAAGATACAAAGTCTACAAAACTAGACATTTGTGATTTCCCCACAACACTGACAGTCTGGCAAATACCCTCCACCCAGTTTCTCTTACTGAATAAAGCCCACTATCTGATAAGCCCCTCTCATGTACACAGACATATTCCAACTAGCACTTTACTACTTTGCTGAAATTGGAATGGACCCCAAGATTACCTGATGTTTCAGATAAGTCTCTAACGTCAAAGACAGTGCCCAGAAGATATAGAAAAAAAGGAAGCCAGAAGATAAACCATACAGGAAGCTAAATAAATTTCAGAGAAACTATATTTCTCTGAAAGATAAGATATTGCACATATGAAATGCAACCAAGATGGTATAAGTACCATTTAGAGGCCAAAAAAAATCTTGAAAATAAAAAAAGTAAAATATTAAAAATTAAATATAAGTGTTAACTAATAAGCAAATCTTCCAGAAGAAAGACCAAAATATTAAATACATAAAAATATAGGAGAAAAGGACAAGAAAATTAGAAGATGATTCTAGAAGTTCCAATGTCGAAAAACGGTTGCTGCAGAATATAACAAAATGGTGGGATAGACACCGTTAAAGAAGTAATAAAAGAAAATTTACCACAACTAGGAGGGCTGGGCACAGTGGCTAACGTCTGTAATCTCAGCACTTTGGGAGGCCAAGGTGGGCAGATCACTTGAGACCAGGAGGTTGAGAACAGCCTGGCCAACATGGCAAAACCCACTCTCTACTAAAAATACAAAAAAAATTAGCTGAGTGCAGTGGCATGTGCCTGTAATCCCTGTTACTCTGGGGGCCAAAGCAAGAGAATGTCTTGAACCTGGGAGGCGGAGGTTGCAGTGAGCCGAGATCACGCCACTGCACTCCAGCCTGTGCAACAAAGCAAGACCCTGTCTTAAAAAAAAAAAAAAAAAAAAAAAAAAAAAAAATTAATTTCTAGGTCAAAACTCTTACCAAGTGAAAATGGTCATCATGTGAAGGGATCCATAAAAATACAAAATATCAAATATTATTTTATGAAATTCAGAACAGCAGGATAAATAGCAAATCCTAACAGATTCCAGAGAGAAGCATTGAAATAAATAGATCACATAGTCACACACTAAGAAAAGAGCAGAGATAGAAATGACTTAGTTCTATGACAATGGGGAAATGTCTTCAAAATTCTGAGGGAAAATGATTCTCAACCTAGAAATCTATACCCACTAAAGCTGTCAATCAGTTGTCAAAATGGAATAAAAATATGTCCAATCAAGCAAAGTCTCAAAACCCAAGTTCCTCAGTACCATTTCTTAGGGAGCTATTAGAGGATGTGTTTCACCTAGGGAATAAAGGAAGGAAGAAGAGCTTGGGTCAGGCAAATGTTATCCAAACCAAGAGAAATGTAAGGACTTCTCAGATGGGCAGTGGAGGAAATCTTAGGATAACTGCTGTGCTGCATCTTGGAGAATTATTATCCAAGCTGGAGCAGGCAAAGGGAGGCTCTAGGTCAGCCAATGTAAACTCACCATGTGTACCAAAGCCTGTTGTCAAGATTGCCGAAGAGCAAAGGAGGCTACACTCTGGAACACGCATCAACTTGCAGAGAATTGAGAACAGGCCACATTGTGCTAATGGCTAATTTGTATTTCCTTTAAAGGAAAAATGTAAAAAGCGTGATATCTATGCCTAGCAGCTTTTTTTTTTTTTCTCAGATAGAGGTTTTATTTTTTCCCACTAAGTGAACATATGGAGTGCTAACCAGATTCTTTAGAAAAGCCATGTATTATCTCTAATATTGAATGATTTTCAGTGAAAGCTACAGTGCTTCTGAAATGCCACTACCATCATAATCTTCCAGAAAGATTTTAAATACTATGGTAGCCAATCTCTTTCAGTCGGCCAAAACTCATGTCAAATGGTGTACTCAGATATTGAACGCAAATGCAACTCCAAGCCTTACAACTCTGCTGTTGTTAAGGTTAGTGTCATTGAAGGTGGATCTTTGTGCTTTTATTCCATGAACAATTTATTGGGTGTTAGAAATAGGACTTTCTTTTTGGACATGAGTGAGTTGGTTTGTGGCATGGATGTAACAATAATCAGATCCAGTACGAGGCATCACCTAGACTCTACATGAAGGGGCATTTGAAGAAACAAAAACAGTGAACAAAAGGCTTTGAATTTTTACTTGAATCTTTCAAATATGGAAGGAACTCAATTTAACACCCACCACACATATCTCAATCATCTTTTCTCTTTTCTCCAATTGTAGCTCTGGAGGTCTTCACATGCCAAACCTTCAAAATTCTCCCCAGAACACAGCTCATGAGGCTTCACTGTGTCACTTCCTGTTTACCCTTCTTCCTCAACTCTTTATAGTGTAGATCAGCTTGGTTCTCTTGACTTAATTCCATACCTGGCTTTGCCGTAACAAAGGAGAGCTCAATAAATGACTCAGCAAGGAAGAATTTTTTTTAATTTTTTTCTTCTTTAGAATTCCATGTCTTTTATCCATTCTCTGGATATAGCTTTATGGCAAGGTGTCAAAGACATGCCTTAGAAAACAAGGGGAAAATTTAACTGATCCTAGAAAGACAAAATTATGTGTGGTAAAGGGGGAAGCTTACATGTGAGCTGAAAAAATCTACACATGAATAAGTCATGTTGATAGATAGGGAATAGTTTTCATTAGAGGTTCTAGAGGTGGTGGAATTCTTCTATCAGTGTATGCATGTAGATACATCAGACCGCCCGGCTCCACCACTGTCAGCAGTGCTCCCCATTGTCCTACTTTCTCAGCCTGAAACAATAAATGAAAGCCCTTCACATCCAGAAAATATACTGATTGAAATATCATCTTTGGGAAGTCTGTTCTAAAGACGCTAATTGATATTGTGTGAAGAAGTGTAAGTGTCTGTCATGAAAACCATTTTAACGGCGGGCTTGTTTTCTTCTTTAGTTTGTGTAACTTGGCAGAGTGTTAACTTTCCCCATAGAAAACCTATTTTGATTTATGAATGTTTTCAAAATTTTAAGATTCTCCAAACCGTTGTTTCACCTGTAAGTAGAGAGATAGCTTGTTTGGCTAACTGCCTTGCGTGACTCTGTGCCAGGCAATGAATAATGCCATGTTCAATATTCTAAATTTGTGTTCCAAATTCTGAATTTCCAATGAGCTGCATGGAACTCTGCTGATAAGTGACTGATTTTCCCTGCAAGGATTGTCTTATTTTAAACTTCAAATTTAGTTACCTTACTTTATGTAAGGCAATTTTGAATGGGTTTTAAAGTGCAGCTGAAGACTATTCATACCTTTCTAAACCTAGAAGGCAGAAGAAGTGAACTAATGATGGAAGGCATCTTACCTAAGAGGACTACAGGTCTTAACAGCAGCACACAGGGAACTCTCTTTCTTTTGAAATGATGCTAGCCAACCTTTAATAGAAATCTCAGGTACAAAGCATTAATGAAGTTGCTGGTATTCACTCCAAAGGATTTCTGTGTGTTTAAAAATACAAATACACTGGTATACATTGATCTGGAGCTGAGGAAGCAACGAATCATATGAGTGACCAGATATTTCTTCAGTACTCAAGTAGGCTGATCTAAAGTTCTAAAGTTTGGCTGAACCTAAAAATGCTATTTACCAATTTTTGTCATCCTCTGCACCTTATCCTAGGCTGTATTCCAGCCTTTCCAGCATAAGGGGGAAGGAGGGCTTGTTAATGGGGAATGTCTGTGAGTATTCCGAAATAATTTTGTGAACTTGGGCGTCATTTTTTTTTCTCTTCTTCTCTTTTTTTGTTTCCAAGTTATATGTCAGCCAGGACTGTACCTAACTGAATCTGAGTTTGCATAGATTATGCAGCTCATTTATTTAGTATAGATGGTTTGAGTACAAGTGCTTAGGTAATTCACACAGCTTTCCACACTGGCCTGGGTTGACCAGATTACTGCACATTCTCACATATCTCTTTAGCTTTGTAAACCTGTCAAGAGCTTAAAAACCAAGACTTTCTTAAAAATTATGTTTAAAATATATTTAATATCATCATTCATGTACTACATATTTTGATTAAAAGTATAAAATATGACTTTTTTTTCTGGATGTAGGGACCATTGCTCTGGAAGAAATGAATATGTTAATTTCTGGAAAGAAAGACTCAGTATTTCTGTGGCTAGAACTGTGATTGGGCAGGCAGGATTCTTTTGTTTTCTGTGGTCATATCATATTGATAGGTGATATTTTGTATATTATCAGAGGGATAAAACAAAACTGATGATAGTCTCCAATAGTGACTGAACCAGGAGAAAAATACAACATAGGGCAGTTAAGCTACCTATCAAATGACTGCCTGCTGGAGTTAGATCAGGGAAGTGTGTTAGTGCTGGCAGGCATTGTGAGTGAAGAGACAACTTGATAAGCTCTTTCTCCAAGCTAATTGGGTAGATGTGCTTAACATCTCTCCCTCTAGTGAGGGGAGGATAAAAGTATAAAGAGAGACAAACCAGGGGAGGAGACCACTTCGCATTTTGTTCTGACCTAGAATGTGGAGAACATATAGGAGACGGATGCACCGAGATACAAAGCTAGCCATGAACTTGCTGCACAGAGGCTAGAGTGACCGATTTTCCTTTTGGTTACCCCTCATGTTGAGAAGCATCTTATGTAAAACACAGACCCATGAAATACAAGAATGAATTATTAATCTTAAAAAAGAGTAACTTGTGGCCGGGCGCAGTGGCTTATGCCTGTAATCCCAGCACTTTGGGAGACCGAGGCAGGTGGATTACGAGGTCGGGAGATCAAGACCATCCTGGCTAACACAGTGAAACCCTGTCTCTACTAAAAAAAATACAAAAAATAAGCCGGGTGTGGGGACATGCTCCTGTAGTCTCAGCTACTTGGGAGGCTGAGGCAGGAGAATCATGACTTGAACCTCTGAGGCGGAGGTTGCAGTGAGCCGAGATCACGTCACTGCATGCCAGCCTGGGCAACAGAGTGAGACTGTTTCAAAAAAAAAAGGAACTTGTATTAACATCTCCATTGCCCATTTTCACTCCAGAAATGGCTCATTGAGGTGAATTACAGCTTTCTGCAGAGATGTAGGGAAGTACTTTGAGTGGTAGAGGTAGAAGTGGTGACATCTAGGGGAGAGTTGGTATTTGCACAGTCTGGGGATGGTATGGCAGAGGCCGGTGGCATAAAGAGCTTCATATGGAGACACTGGGTCTGAGATAGGGAGTCACAGTCAGTGTGGCAGAGGGACAGGTGTGGATCTCTGAGAGTCCACTTTGAATAATGGTGACTGAGACAGCATTGCTAGGTGCCATGGACCAAGACATGTGAGGACTACAACAACCATGGACAAAAGAAGCTACTTCTCACCCAGTTGTCTGGTGCTGTGTAAGTTCAGCATTTTTTTGAGGTACGAAACAGATGAGGGGCACCCCAGTGACTGAGATTGAAGTTCTCAGCAAGCAAAAGATTAGGGGTTTAAAACTAAAATTTGATTCAGAGAAATTTAATAAAAGTGACACTTTTAAAACTCTGATATTTTAGTGTTAAATTCTTCTGTGTTTTGGAGGAAAGATGTATAAAACACCAAGTTCAGAGCATGGTTTATGACAGGTGTTATTTCTTCAGAAAATGTTTATTGAGTACCTACCGTGTGCCAGACTCCATGCCAGATCTTGGACATAGTGAGTCATAAACAAAACAAGACTCAATTCCTGTGCTCATGGAGCTTACCTCAATCAATGGGGCTCACTCCGTTCATATTTAGTTACATGAGGGGAGCCAGGCTTAAGGACAAAGCTGACTCACAGATGAGGTCAAAGCCAAGGAAACCACAGGGAGGGTAGAGTCAGTGGCCTGATGACACTATGAAAGTCTGGTTGAAATCCCTGCTGGGAGTCCTACCTCTCGACTTTCAACTACAGGAAGAAAGAAGCTCCCCTGCATGCACACACATATTCTCTCTCTCTCTCTCTCCACCCCCCACTCTATTTCTCTCCCCCCACCTTTCTCTCTCCCCCCACCTTTCTCTCTCCCCCCACCTTTCTCTCTCCTCCCCCGCTCCCCTTTCTCTCTCTCCCTCTCTCTCTCACCATTTCTTTTTTACTAAGCCAGTTAGAGAGTTCTAACATTTGGAACAAAAGATTATTTACTAAAACACCCAGAAAAGAAGAGAATGGCCAGATGTGTATCATATTTAAGGATGGTAAATCAGAAAAATCAACCAGTTGAAGGAAACTTAAGCATGTTTGCAGAGCCTCAAGACCAGAAAGGAAAGCTGTTCAAAGAAAAGCCCAGTGAGTTGCATGTAATTGGCATGTGATAAATAGTGGTTTACTTGAGTAAGGTTAAGTTAAGCTTTACCAATATTATAAATCAGATGACTAATAAAGAGGATGCTTTTAAGGAAGACGCGGTGATGGTTACAGGCAAGAGGAAACTCTCCATCATTAAGCATTCATAGAAAAGAGTGAATGAAGGAGGCACCTATACACCACCAGGAAAACGACAGGATAGAACAGCCCTGTAAGAATTCCATTATATTATAGACCAAAGCTCTAAGATGCTGAGGTTTGTGAAAACTGCTAAGAATCATCAAAAGGAATTTTAAAAAGTTACAGAATAAGCTCTCCTAACTGACCTCTGCCTAATGACACGCCAGATTAACTGACACTCTTTATTCTGTTTTTTAAACATCCTGCCTAAAACCTCAGCCCACTGCAGGCTCATGATTGAATCCCAGGCTCTTTCTAGTGTGCCTGTGCATACTAGGCAGACATGCAGTCGGAACTGCATGCAACTGGGGATTCCATTTTGTTTCTTCCAGTTCATGACAGTTTTATGTGCCATAGTAGTGAAATATGTGAATTCATGAAATGATTAGAAAAGGTTAAAAATTCTAAATTGAGTGTTTTAAAAGACTTTGTAAAAACAAGTTGCTAAAACAATATAAATGATTAATAAAAATGAGATAAAATAAAGAACAATAAAGGAAACCACATTCTAACCAAAAGTTTCTCTTGCTAGTGTTCTAAGTTTTTACTGCACTTTAAGAAATCAAAAGTGGAGGATTGGGGCCTATGTTTCTAAGTTATGGCATATAAAGGAAAGCAGGGCAGAACTCCAAACAGGAGATTCACACTCAAAAAACAGGCTCTTACTCTGTATCAAAGGAATGGGGAAAAAATGTACATTTAGATTGTTTAAGTGCAACACACACACACTTAAATCTACCAACTACTCTAGGTGGATCACATTAATTAAGGAATTTCTACTACATGTTCAGAGGAAAAACAACGAGAAGGAGCAGATCTATATAGGACATTTTGTGTTATGCTAACTGATGAAGTCCACAGAAAGAGCTATATAACCCTATTTTTGTTCCATCTCTTCTGTCAGGAAGAGTGTTCTTTATATTAGAAATAATATAACCATTCTAGTTAAGAGGGAATTAACAAACAACGCAGGTGAAAAAAGTGCCAAGATGTTTTAAAAGTTTAGTTCTTCAGGCTTTAGTAAATTCATTCTACAGGTTTCAAGAGGAGTTATAGTTGAACTCTAAAGAATGTTAAAAAATAGAAGAAATAATAGAGGACTTGTTCTTAGTTTCCAAAAGGGAAGAATTTGGATTCAGTATGTTTGATTCAATGCTAGGGAAACACTGGAATGTATTATTAAATGTATTATTTATGAGAACCTAGAAACGAAATCAGTGATCACTTAGAAATCACATCAAAACAATCTCAAATCTTTCTTATTGTTGTTATTTTATAATATGCTGATGAAATCACAGGAAACAGCCAGAAAACTCTAGACATAGAACTTCAGCATATTTATTATGATATTTTGATGGACAAGCAGAAGTAATATGGTAATATGGAAAGAGCTGGCATTGATCGAAGGGCTGTATCTAGAGCAGAGTAAATGCTAAAGAAAGGCCTCCATTGGTGCAGCTATGTTTTCCTCTTGGTCTTGTCTTAGCTGACTTCATCAAATAGTACTGATCAAATTTTCAGATGACGAGAGATGACATGTTTAAGACGAAGGGTAATAGAATCAAAAGAACATGACCAAATAGAGTAATAGACTGAGGTCTGTTAAGACTAAAATCCAACAAGATTGGATTTAATTGGACATAACTCATGTAGTTATGGGGAGTTGAATTTGAAACCCATTTATCTGGGTTGGTTCACCAGGAAGTCTTGTAGCAGCCGTGGAAGAACCATTTTAAGGGATCTTAATGTTATGCAATTGGCAATGTCTACCTTATAACATGTTGAGGTTATAAATCATTAGCCATTAGACACAGTGTCTAGGGTGTGTGTGTTAAATATTCTCAGTTCTCATTCCAATCAGTTCCAGAGCATCCTGCACAGAATGGAGACTAGCTATTGAGGAAATCTGGGCAGCGTGTGGATGTTCAGAATTCCAGAGAGAGCTTCAGGTCATAATCTTGAGAAATCTATTCGTATGAAAAGGACCTCTGAGGAAAGTGTATCAAGAGAAAACAGAGTGAAAGCTAGCCAGCAAACAAGTACCCACGGATGGAACTGGAGTCCCAGAAGTAGGGCCATGGTCAAAATGAGACAGATTAGAAACCTAGACTCAACTTTTATCAATGGACTCAGTAAAGGTATGAGAAATGAGTTAGGGAGTGACCAAAGAGACCATGTAAAGACATGTAAAGACAGTAAAATAGAAGCAGTAGTTCAAAGTTAAGTTCTAAGTTAGGACTGGGCCTAAGTTTGAGCTTCCCTGCGATGATAGCAACACTTGCATTTTTTCTTTTAGCAACACCAATCTGCTTTCCATTTGAGAATCCCCTCTCACCCACTGTGTATTCTTTGTGGGACTACAAACCAAGTCACCTTGCCTTTCTGTAACCAGCATGAAGATATGACCCGAGATAAGACACTGGACTCTGTCTGGACTTTGAGCTTTAAAAAAAGTGGGATGCAAGAATAAATACAAGTAGAGTGAAAATCTTTCTTTTCATTTTGGTTCGATAAAGGTCTGTTTAGGCTCTTATTTTTCTGATCCTAGTTCTCCTACCTTCTTGGTAATTATTCAACCTTTGAAGGAAGTTATTTGCTGCTAGAAAAAATGACAAGTGGCCAAATACTGTGGTATAACACTTTAGGAATGTACTTGGGTTGCTGTTTGTATATTAAACCTCAAGCTGCTTTCTGGGGGAAAGTCTGGCTTTTCCTATGGGTACTCAGGGAGCCTGCCTCCAGATTGCCTTTCTCCACTAAATCATTTTGACACACTTGTGCATCACCATCGATTGTGTGGTGTGATATGAATGATTTGTTTCTGTAGTGATGTTTGTGAGTGGCTTATATTTTCTTAAAAATTAAATCAGATCCAAGACTCTCTTTACAACAAATTCACTCCCATTCTAACTAACTTGGTTGCAAATAGGCTTTCTTAAGTGGGAGAGAAAAGTCTGGAATGACTGGCAATTAATGGAATTACTCATAGCCTGGTGTCGGCTGATGGGAATGTGTCATGATAGGAATCTCTCACGTGTATCACTATACGCCGACTGCTTTCCAGAGCATAGTGAAGTCATCAGCTGAGAGATGAGTAATATTACCTTTAGGAATCTAAATTCCATCCTGGACAGAGCTTCCCAGCCTAGTCTGTGGCTATATCATCAGATAATAGTACCTTAGTTTGTTAAAGAATCACCTATACTGATATGTCCTTTAACATTTTACCCCCATGTTTCTTTTTTTAAGGACACATGAGAAAAATATACTAAGTTCTTACTACATGTGCTGCAAAATATTGCTAAGGACACTGCCTGCCATGTTTTCAAAAAATATATTTTTAGTACCTTCTGTGTTTCAGATTCTGTGTTAATCTCTGGGTATACGATGAGAATGAGGACAGACCCGGTTGCTCAACTCATGGACCTTGCATTCTAGAGGTGGAGACACATTAATCAAGCAATCAAAAAATTAGATGTATGATTACAAATTAATAATTGGTATGAAGAAAAGACATATACAGTGTCATGAGTGCTTTGACAATGGACTCTCTTCAGTCTAGGGAGGACTTTGGGAATCTGAAGGGTGATTTAACAGCTGAAGGATGAGTGGAAGGCAAGCAGGAGTAAGGTCAGAGCAGGGACTCCAATCACACATTTGCTGGATATTTGGGTACCATTATTGTCTCTTTACCTTTCTTCAACTCCTATATCCAATTTGGACTCTGCATAAGTTGCATTTTTTTTACCTTGGAAAATCTATCCAAGGCAGAAAGAGGCGTATCTTTGCTATATTTTGAAAAATGAAATAGTTTATCTTACTTTTTCTAGGAACATTCACTTCCTAACTTGAATTCAAATCTTTTTTTAATTGATCTGTTTTGTAAATTGTGGTTACTATGACAATAAATTGATTCACTTCAAAAGCTATTAACAGCAGATTGGCTATTTTTTTTTCTTTGTTGAGAATATTATAATAGGTAAAATGTCAGCAATAACCAAGAAAATTACAGGGACAGAGAAAAATGGCACAGGAATTTTGCAAGATATGATATGCCTCCTGATGCATTATAGAATTTAATTTCTGATCAATAATTGAGAGATATTAATTCATCCCATGTGAAAAACCAGAAGCACAGGTTTAAGAATGACAACCTTTCTTTGATTTTCACCTAATTTCATTCAATACTTCAAATCAATATTTATTGATCTACTATGAGCCAAGGACTGTGCTAAGTACTAAAAATAAAAAGATGAATAAGACAGACTCTTCATCCAATGATGAAGCTACCAGCCTGAATCGTCATGGGCACAATGGAGAAACATTAAAGTCAGAAAAAAACATGAAGCTGATGCAAGGTAGATTTCCTTTCTTTTATGCAGCATATCATAAAAAGACAAGAGTACACCTGAGCCAATGACAGTGTCTTCAGTGTATTTTCCATTTCCTAGAAACAGTGGAAGTGAGATAAATACATTATTCAAACATATTATCTGATGGTAAAAATACCATCACCATGGACACTCAGTACAAAGCCGAGAGGGTCCGTGAATTACATACCCTGAGAAGAGGATGTGTCCATGAGTTCCCAACCAAGAACTTTCTGCCTTGGTTAAGAGCTGGCCTGACTTTCAGGCCAGAATGCCTCCATTCACATTCCAGCACTGCCGGTTGACAGCCATGTAATTTGGGCGTGCCACCTATTCTGAGTTTCAGTTTCCTTATCTGTAAAATGAGGACAACAATACTAGTATCTAACTTAGGGGGCTATTATGAGAAAAATATTAATATTTATAAAGCTCTTTGAATAATGACTATCAAATAGTAAATACCATGTATGTATACGTGTCTATGTGTGTATGTGTGTGCCTGTATGTTTGTGGTAAATAAAATGAATATGGCACACTTCAGGCTGAAATAGTTTTTCTTTATCTAAAGGGAAAGGACCAAGATCAGAAATCCAAAGGAAACACCCAGCTCACTTTAGACCTTGACTTTAGGCTCCCTTCACATTTGAATTGTAATGCACTGGAGGATGTTGCATCATGAGACGCGATCCTGGGCCACAAGTCTGTACGGTACTTTGCACCTGGTCCTGTGATGGCAGAATCTGTCATCTCATCTTTATTATTATCATTATTTTTTTACTATGACCCCGGTGTTATCTTCAAATTAAAAAAAAATTGTTATTAGTTTCATTGTCGAATGACCATTTTTGCTGTTGAACTTCTGCATATACCTTCCTTCTGAGCTCTGATTTGCCTTTCTTGACTGTGGCCATCACCATGGCACCCACAGCAATATTGGGAAGTCTATTCAGCTGTACCTTGATCTCCTTCATCACAATGACATACGGATTTTCAGCTTCTGTCCCATCAGCATAGTGGATCACTGCTCCTAAGGAAGACCAAGGGCAATCTGGAAGTTTGCATCACAGGACCCACCATGTCCTGGTTTCAACATTTTTAATGCTGGAAAGGGACAGAAAGGAAGTGGGTACCCAGGACATTGGGATATGAATTTTGACACTCCATCTACTCTCTTCACATCTTACTTCTCTAATCCTGAAAGGTTAAAAAAAACCTTTAACATGTTCCCAGTCTTAAAAATCTCATTTGATCATGCTGGGTTAGAAACTTGTAGTAATTAAGAATAGTAACTACAATTTCTTAAGCACTTACATTGTGCCAATACTATTATAAGCAATTGACATAAATTAACCCCATTTGTAAACACATTTTAAAGATGAGGATGCTGAAGCTCAGAGGACTTAAAATACTGCTCACATTCAAATAACTAGTAATCGGCAAATCCTGTATTAGAGTTCAGATCTGCAAAATTGCAGAGTCTGTATTCTTCCTATTGTCTTCAGTCTTCAAGTCACTTCCACTTCATTTCCTACAAGGAAGAAAATAGATTGACTTCATAGCTTATATCCTTCATCATCTTTCAGTTATTCAGGATCTATTTTCCAATTTCTGAAATATCTTTGCCTCTTATTGATCAATCTCTTTTATACTATTTACTCTTTATATATTAAATGGCTTTTTAGTAAGTCTCCTGAATCATGAAATGTAGAAGGACTAAAGTTTGAAATCAGTGAGCATTCTTATCGAAAACTTATAACAATTCTAATGTAAGAGAAGCCTACAAATGCCACAGTGTTGAGAATGTGAAGTGTTTGAAGGCTGCTACTTCTAGAAGCTTTGTGTTTTCATAAGTTTCCTGTGTAGGATTAGGGTGCCTCACCATTCTGCTAACTCCCCACCCCACCCTGGTCTTATTTTCCCTTTAATTTCCATAGCAAGTTTTTTCTTAATCAGTAATGAACAGTAGCATGTAGTCTCACCCAGGACATAATATCATGAATTCTGCGTTAGTGGAAGCCAAATTAATAAAGTTTTACTGTATCAAATTCCTGCCTTATTTTTTCCATTGTTCCTAGGTTTATTAGTTTTCTTTTGGTGAGTATTTACACCTCCTTAACGAAGGAAGATTACTTAACAAATGACCTTCCCAAATGACAGAAATACCAGTATGTGTAAAGCAAAGGCCGGTAAACAGCAATGACTCACATTGATCTTAACTTTATTGAAAGCATCATTGTGTTCCTTGGCATGAGGAAAAGTAATACTTTAAGTCTTTCAAATGCAATAATAAGAGGCTGTAGTGCTTTAGGAAATTGGAATCTGGAAGTCATAGGATGGGTCAAGAGACCAGTTCCTCCTCTAAGGAGCCTGGGTAGAAAGAAAAATAGCAGCATTGTGCTGGAGGTCTAATAAGACACCACCACTAGGGGCTCTCCTGCTGAACTCCCATGTAACCTACTGAATGCTTTGAAAAAACCTACTTAGGCAATTCTACAGTTGTAAATTGGCAAATTGGCCAGAGTCCTGAATAGCCTTGAATTTAAGTCTGAAAGGAGGAAAAAAGGATATTTTATCAGGTCTTGTAAACTTATTTGGTTTTCCTCAGAGTTCAGACCATCACAAAACACCCATTTTGACTTTGAATGTGTCTTACACAACCTCCATGAGACCATTGAATTCTTATCTATTTATATGCAGACAAATGTGTGATGTGTGTGTATGTATGTGTGTCTATGGGGGTGGCAGAGTAAATCTTTTCAAGTGCAGAAGTTTAATGTTTTAGCTCATTTTGGGTCCTGCAAAATAACTTAAAATGGTCATACATAAGTGACATAAATTTATTGGCTTGCATTCCTAATTTTTTTTTTTCCCCAGAATAAAAAAGCTTTCCAAAATTACCTGTGGGTCCCAACACTTCTCTCTCCCAATTTTGGTATTGCTTTTTTGTTTATTTTGAGGTTGAGGGTTATCTATGACTTATTGGCAAGCTCCAGTTCAATCAATTTAGAAAGAACTTTCAGGGCTGAGTTATTTTTAAATGCCTGAAAATGAGAGAGCTGTGAATGGAAATCTAATCACAACTTAACCTGTAGTCATGCAAACAGCTATGAAATCAATGAGTTTCTAACGCTCTTAACCCATTAATGCTTTCTGACTGGCTGTATTGGCCAAACATCGTTTTTCAAAGAGCAGGAAAAGGGAAAGGCACATATCTGGATGGGGGTGCGGTGGATAGGAAGGGAGTGGTGCTGCGGATGCAAAGAAGGAAATCTCTAGGATACAACAATTTCCTCATAGACACAAGCATGCAAGCTTACATAAGCATATATCTTCCTGTGTTGCACATTGTTCATGGTTTTTTCATGAAGCCTTTCCCTAGTAAATATCAAGCAAAAAACTGTATTGTCCTAGTTCAGCTGCATCTGATTTTGAATACTTGACATTTTAGAGATTCAGCCTCTGCTGTCCTCATGATTGGACTTGCTGAAAAACACAGTTTCAAGATTTCTTGGGGTTTTGTGTCCATTTGAAAAATATATAACTTTGGCTGGCTGGCTCTCTGGCAAACCTCTATTATCTTTCCCATTTTGCAGGTTTCCATCACTATTTCCGTTCTCTCTCTCTCTCTCTTTTTTTTTCTTTTTTTGCCTTTGACTCTATCTCCTTTTCCCTGCCACTTTGCAGGGTACTCTGATCCTTTTCATATGCTCAGCTTAACTTTAATTATGTTACATATGCTCAGCTTAACTTTAATTATGTTACTATTCTAAGAGCTACATCAACAAACAACCAAAAAAGTATCCAGAAAGGCTACTCTGGGGGAAAAAGTAGTTGTCTAAAAGTATAAGGATTTGAATTAGTGAACAGAGTGCATGTAAGAAAAGAGGTACGTGTGTTTGTGTGTATGTCTCTCTAACACGTATCTAAATGTCTGGTGTCAATACAGGTGGTTAACTAACTGATATGTGTTAGTTTTCTTTCTTTTATTTTTGTACTTAGGCCTCTTCAGGAAAGGCAGGCATTCTTTTATGACACACACACCAACTATTGCAAAATAACAATTGAATTAAAATTCTCTACTTCATTAAATTATCAAGGCTCATTTCTTACCTCCTGAGTTGCCACCCCAACTAATCTGAATCTAGACCAACATAACAAACCTGCGTGAATGAGGAAAATCCAGTTTGGCATTCAATGAAAGCCATACATGACTATTTCATCTCTTGGTAGAAAAGGCAAGCTTGTTAAATGTTGCTTTAGTGCCAAGTGGTAATTACCCCCAAATGATTTCCTGGGGTTGGACCAAGCCTCTTTTATGAACATTTACCTCCAATGTCGGAGTATGAGAGAGAGTAAAACAGTCTTTCTTTTCTTACATACACTCTCATAAAGACGAAAAATAAAAGGAAAGCCAAAGTAAACATGTTCTGTTCCTTTCTTTTGTTGGGTGTGGAACCTTGAGTAATGCATCTTTCCCTGTGCATTCTGAAAGAGGCAAACTGGGAACACGGTCTTTTGGTGTAACTTACACAATCTATTTATTATACTTAGCACATGAAGTAGCCGGTTCTTACGCTATTACCCCCGTTTCCAAAAGTATACCCCAAACTACAAGAAAGAAAGAATCATGTCTTGGTGTTGAAAAGGTTGCAATTGCATGGAAAAAAACACCCCCCAACTTTTTTTTTTTTTTTTTACAGGTGTCATCATTCCTTTACTAAAGATCTTCTTTGCCATTATATACTTATCTATTATACTCTTACCACATCCACACCAAACGGGTGTACATTTGAAATTGAATGGAAATCGCCTGCCCTAGCATGGGCAGCTCTCATTTTATTAGTTGGTATACGCAATGCTTAAGGCCTTATGTGGCTCTCCTTTGAGACATGTTATCACAACATTTAATAAACTGGTGGTTGATTCATACTCCAGACTGCGTTCTAAAGAATCTCAAAGTCCTTTCAAAATGTTGTGAACAAGCAACATACTATTTTTTTTGTAAGTTTTTAACATTTTGTGATAGTTATAAACTGCTTTGTCATTAATATCCATCAAACTAAAGACATTTGGCTGAAAATGAAGAAAAGATTTATGAAATTTAGCTTCAATTCTATTCATGAGACTGAAATAAATGTAGGAATATGAAAAAGACTAATGTCTCTATGTTAAAGAAATCGATTTCCAGGGTGCCAAGTGGAAAAGTGTAATTGAAATTGACCCATTAAATGATTACATTATTTGTGTACCAAATCTAATATATTTCATAAAACTATAGAGCTGTTTCAGTAACTACCTGCCAAACTGTATGTATTGTTCCTAATTAAATTTTATAAATGTACTTCTAGAAATGTGGGGTTGCAGAATTATCCAAGTAATATGTCTCTACATTTATGAATCCTGTACCAGAGAATTAAGACAAGGCAGTGCATTTCTAATCTCATGACTATTTCATGACTTGTGAAAGCTATAATAAACAAGATGACAAAATAAATATTCAAGGGAAGGTTCCAAGTTAAATTTCTGAAATATACTTGGAAATACACCTATTTCTTTCTTATTTTACCCCGATTAATCACACTGTAGTAAGCACCTGACCTTTACAAACACATTTAAAGTCTACTCTTTGAGTACCTACTAAGGTATGGTAAAATGCCAGGTGCATACATTTTCAAACAAATTTTCCTTTAACCTTGGCCACCTCTAGGTATAACAGTTGTCATTATTCCTGTTTGTTCAGTGACAGGTGATAGGCAACTTGTTTATGGTACAAACATTTAATTTTATGGATGCTTTAAATCTCTCCCCTTTTATTATTAGACTGTGAGTTTCTGAAGGGCAGGAATAGTGCCCTATTCATTTTTGTATTGAAAGAATAAAAGAAAAAAATGTGTTGTTTTGCCAGTAACTTACAGGTGTGTTCCCCCTTTGATTTTGTTTTGTTTACATTTAATTTTCACTGAAGACAACCAAAAGACTCTAAGATAATTATTTTATTAGGGTATAGTTGACAAAATTTTGTATATATTTAGTTTCATAATGTGATGTTTTGATATGTGTACACATTTTGAAATGCTTAAATAAAGCTAATTAACATGCATCACCTCTCATACTTATTTTTTGTCATGAGATCATTTAAGATCTCAGCAATTTTCAAGTATATAATACATGATTATTAACTATAGTCACCATATTGTACAATAGATCTCTTGAACTTATTTCTCCTGTCTAACTGAAATTTTTATCCTCTGATCAATGCCTGTCCTTCCCCCACTTCCTCCTCCCCCAGCCCTTGGTAATTACCGTTCTACTCTCTGCATCTATGAGTTGGACTTTTTTAGATTTTAGATATATATGAGATCATGAAATACTTTAAAGACTCTATAATTGTTCTAATTTACCATATATATGGTAAATATATATGTATATTTTACAATCAGGGTAAGAGTAAATTTTTTCACAATGTGATCTTTGGGAGAAAATATGTTCTCTTTCATATGAGAAGATGATTCTACTGGCCAATCTTATTTTTTAAGAAGTTACCGAGTATAGGCCGGGTGCGGTGGCTCACGCCTGTAATCCCAGCACTTTGGGAGGCCGAGGTGGGCGGATCACGAGGTCAGGAGATCGAGATTGAGACCATCCTGGCTAACACAGTGAAACCCCGTCTCTACTAAAAATGCAAAAAAATTAGCCGGGTGTGGTGGCGGGCGCCTGTAGTCCCAGCTACTTGGGAGACTGAGGCAGGAGAATGGTGTGAACCCGGGAGGCAGAGCTTGCAGTGAGCCAAGATCACGCCACTGCACTCCAGCCTGGGCGACAGAGTGAGACTCTGTCTCAAAAAAAAAAAAAAAAAAAAAAGTATAAAGTGTGCATGCTGCGCTATGTTAAGTACATATAGCGATGAATAAGGCAAAGTTCTCAAGGAGTTAAATTGTGAAATAGGCTGTCAGTCTCCCTGGTGCTTTTTCTCTCTTTGGTCCCGATGGCTTGTTTTTCATCAGGACTATCTTTCTTGGGGAGAATTAAATACTTCTTGTTAGTCATTGGGACCGAACTCAGAATGAGTGAGATGACACAGGTGGGGGCCTGCTCTAGGAATTCATCTATCCTCCTGTGGTGGCGATAGAACACAGTGTCTGCAGAACAAAGACAAAAGCAACAAACAAATCCGCAAAGCAGTTGGTTTCCTCTAGGTCAAATGGATAAGCAACGGGGGGGAAATTTACAGTAGAGAATTCAGGACCAAGAGGACACATCACCATCCAAGAGAGCAGATAACGCAGTGAGATTGACTAGGCTCCAGTTCCCAATCCCATCAGAGTCTAGTCCTGAGCAGTGGAAATGGCAAATTTGGTTCCCAGACCTAGTAACTGGTTTGCTAAAAAGTTTTATAAGAAAGGAAGTTAAAAACAGGGAGAAGCCCAGGTATGAATGGGACCAAGGTGGGCGCTCAACTAGTTAAGGGTGATTAGATGATAGCTTTCCCCAAATCATAGCAGCTTCTCATATCCATCTATTCATGATACGGGATTAGTTCCAAAGACAGCGATGGGGTTGAACCTGTGTTACTGGATTCGCTTCCTATTATTTCAATGCTGTATATCAAACCATGTGAAATCTAACAGACTTAAGAAAATAAGCACTTACTGCTTGTGAGTTTATGGTTCTGCTAGTCAGGTGGGCTTTGGCTGATTGCATCTGAGCTTATTAGTCTGCAGTCAGCTGGCAGGAGCTGGCTGGGATGGCTAGTCAAGGATGGCCTTGTGTGGCTAGCTGATAGAGTGATTGGGGTTACTGGGATGCACATCTCACATCATCCACCAGCTTAGCTCAGCCTTATTCTTGTGGCACTAGGTTGTGTTCCAAGAGAACAAGCAGAAGCATGCATGGGTTTTTGAGGCCTAGGCTCAGAACAGGCATGCTGTTGCTTCTCCCTCATTCTACTAGCCAAAGTCATAAGGACAGCTGAGATAGATTCTACCTCATGATAGGAGAAGAAGTAAAGTTGCATTCCAAAGAGGATGGATATAGGGAAGAGTGAGGAATTGTGGCCATTTTGCAATCTACCACATTTGGGGCCCTGATCTTCAACTGTTAGTAAGAAGCAATATGTAGTCTAGAAACCAGATGGGGCCAGGTGGGTTTCTAGCTCTTCTCCTATTTCCAGCTATAAAAATGCTTTCTCACCTTGTTGATGAGGGATAAGCATATGACTATAGTAACTCTCCCTAGTGCATGAATAACTAGTCACCTGCTGAACAATCTAGTCCTTGTAAAGCAATTTGAATCACAGTACCTTACATGCAGTTTCTTCTTCTGTAAAAGGTGGATAATTGTAATACCTCGTATGATTTTCATGAGGATTAAATAAGCTAAGAAAAACACATAGAATGGCATCTTGCATAAAATGGTGATCAGCAGGTGTTAGGTGCTGCCGTTATTGTTTTATCATCATTTTTGTTATTATTATTTGTACTAGTTTACCTAAATAAAATGAGATGGTTGCAGACAATGTAGAATATTAAGGAGTATGGGGCTTTAAAAACGGAAACAACCTTTCCTTCACATAAGGACAGCTTTGAGGAAGACAATCATTTTGAATCTTTTTTTTTTTCCCTCTGGTGAGGGTGATAAATGTGTGCCAATTGGCTATATTTTCTGAGGAACACAGCTTGAAAATCATTGCTCTAAGAGACCAAGGATCACACACTCAAATGCCCATGAGGCCTGACTGGTAACACCAATCAGCAAAGCCAGTAGGGTGTAATTCAGTAGAGAGGTGGGTACTGTGGCGAACTGGAGCACCAGCTATACGTAAGAAAGCTAATCTCAGATAGAATTGGCCTTGACTGGTGATAGAAGGAAAAAGAGGCTATTTCTTGTGATCACAACTTTTTCAGAAGGTAATGAGACTTGTTGGAAGAATAGGAAATAAACATGATTCCACTGGGCACGGTGGCTCATGCCTGTAATCCCAGCACTTTGGGGAGGCCAAGGTGGATGTATCACTGGAGGTCAGGAGTTCAAGACCAGCCTGGCCAACATATAGTGAAACCCCAGCTCTACTAAAATACAAAAAAAAAAAGAAAAAGCCAGGCATGGTGGTGGACACCTGTAATCCCAGCTACTTGGGAGGCTGAGGCGGGAGAATTGCTTGAACCAGGGAGGCAGAGGTTGCAGTGAGCCGAGATCACATGACTGCACTCCAGCCTGGGGAACAGCAAAACTTTGTCTCAAAAAATAAAAAGAAAATAAACATGATTCAAGTAGTGAGATTATGGAAGCTCTTGAAATTGAGACGTAGTAGGGAAATTTAGATTTAACATGGTGATGTTGATTCAGTGGAAAAGACGACTTTTAAAACATTTAGCTCCATTTAATAAAAAATAAAAGTAGTATAAACCATGAAAGTATAAATATTGCCAGGAAAATATAAGTATAACCAGGAAAGTATAAGTATAACCAATGAAAGCTTGAGCTTAGTACTGAAAAGCTGAGGCCAGAGGTAAAGACTATGGATTTGGGGGAATGAATATTCTTTGGAGGCATAAGATTCTGGCCTGAGGTGCTGAGGACCAGTAGTGCTAGGAATTTTGTATGCATGAGTATAGGGCTCTTTAGAATTGTGCCATAGTATAGCATCATGCAATAGAATCTAAGTTCTTTGCAATAATGAATGTCAGCAATAGAGAATGAACCTGAGACATGTGCATTTCAGTGTATGTGTGTGGACAGAACTAAAAGGTTTAACATCACCTACAGATATTGCTGGAAATTCTGTGTACAGATTATTGTCCTTATGTGGTACATCTAGCATATACTTCTGGATATTTCTCTGGCTCGAAAGCTTGGTTTTCATTGGGGTGTGTCATGTTCTTGTTGCAAAGACATGAGTACCAATGTACTATGGCTCTATTTTATGATGATAGTCTGTCCCAGAACCATCATCTACTAATTTTGTTTAAAAATGTAAGCCACATCCTACTTCTCTGATTGGTAGATTTCTTCCCACCTTCCTAATGAATCTCCTTGGAGTTCTTCATTTTCCCCTGTAGGTGATGCTCTTGAGTTCATCTTATTCCTTCTCCATTTAGTGGCACTTGGCAGTGGTTCCTGGTAGCATGTTTATATTTTTTTAAATGCCCACCTTTAGCCACAGGAGATACATTTTTTCCCCCTCCAAATGCTGATTCTGCGCATAAAGGTGCTGAGCCTTTCTTCATCTATGCCTTCATCAATCCCTGTCTCTAAAGTGCACTGACCATTTTCAGATGCCCAGGTTTACCCTGCTGGGTTTATAGTAGTAGTTCCATAGTCAAGTTACAGCTCAGTCTCTTGAATTGACCAAGAATGCAGATTATAGAGAGAGGCTGACTTCAGAGGTGTGTCTTCTTTGTACTCATTGTATTCCCAGAGAGAGGCATCATTGGTCTGCTGAAGGGGTCAATGCTTTCTTCTGACCTGGAAGCTAAGGTCGAAGTAAACTTCTAAAACGTCACACTGGGACTCCGCCCAAGAACTCTCTCACCTGAGAAGAATCGGCTCAGATTCTTCTCCAGAAAATGGGCTTTGAAGGCAGCTGTGTCAGCTGCTTCAGGAATACTGACCTGTGTTTAGTCTGAGCAGAATTCTGTCATAGGCCAGTAATTTTACTTCTATATGCCTGAATTTCTTTCTTCCTAGAATAATGGGTTCACACTAGGTGATTATAAGTTTCTTTCAGCACTAAGACTCTAATCCATGTTAATTGATAGGGAACCATGTTGGGTTCTTGAGTAATATAAATTATTGTGAAGATATATGAGCCATATTGAGCTACTCTTCTTCAAACACAACTTTTAGTAGATCAAAACCTCATTGCTCTTCCGAACCTTCTCTTCATATGCCTGCTTGTTCATCGTTCCCATTTTTATAGAGAAAGCAGATGAATAAAGAGCAAGTGGAAAGTGGAAGAAAAATAATAGTCACCCAAATGGGAAAAGCTGGTTTGGTCTATCAGTCCATCCCTCCAGATAGACTGTATTAGAAGGTTATGTGAAGATAGAAAAAAGATGTGTTAGATAAACTGAATTTTTAAATAAATTAGGATAAAGAATTCTGACACATCCATTTCAGGAGAGAGACTGTGCTGCTAATGGGATTAGAAATCTGCCAAATTCTTTGATTTTTAACTTTATGCATTCATCCTCATGCAAGAAATGGCCTTTCATTCCATCTGGAGAGGACGGACTGATGTCCAAAAGCTCCCTTTCTTTTGGACAGTGCTAAAGTCGCCACTGCCAATGTTTGTCTGCATGACTCTCCTTTTGTATGCTTTCTTTGCTGAGTGAGTCTTATTAGCTGAAATTTTCTTTTTCAGATATGTTTGTTTATTCGAACAGGATGCAGTCCAGTCTTGCTGACTTGCGAGTCATTTTTTGTTTCTTGCATGGCTTCGTCCATCTCTGCTTTGCTCCATTGAAGGTTGATATTACTCTTGATTTCTCAATGGGAAGTCTTTTTCCCTTTCCTAACACATGGGAAGTGAAAACGTCACTGAATTCCCAAGTAATAAGAAACACACAGATACTTTCATTTTTATTCTTGGCATGATTTGTACACAATCTTGGATGAAGAAATTGGGATATATTTCAAAGTTATGTTCTATGTCCATAAAGTGTTGTGGGAATTTATTAGAATCACAATCTATGAAGCTCTCTTTTCTCAGCTATTATGAGAACAATTTTAAAAAAATTAATAACCAACCTTTTACCTCTTGCATTACTTATTTAACTTTGCTGCCTGACCATTAGCTCTAGGAGAACATGTATTATATTTATTTTATCTACAGATCTTTGGGGCATCAAAGTCACAATGCTATACTGTTGAAAACAATATTTAAATATGATCTAACCCAAAGCTCACTCCTCTCCATTAGCCTTCCTCTCACTTCCCATCCTACCTCTTGGTAAAATAGCATGCAACTTCCCCAGAAGTATGTATATAGCTACATAGCCTTGTGTTAAAATATTATTTTACTTTCAAATAAACCATTTTACAGTTGTTATTTAATGATAATTTTTGGAATATTTTTTGAAGAAAATGTCATAGCTTGCTTAAGGAACTGTTTCAAATAGCACCCAACACTCTCCATATCTTCTTTAAATCTAAATTGACCTTTATCTAGATCTCTTGTCCCAGTAGAGGATTGACTTGCCATCAGCAAGTCAAAATTTCACTTTGGCAGAAGTCATAAGCTTCCCTGAATTTACCCAGATGATGGTTTGCTATTTTTGTAAGAGAACACTGCCATTTTGCCAAAAGTCTTCTGTCTTGCAGGAATTGGCTGCCAGTACTGATTTCTTGGGCTGCAAATAGGGCAACAGCTGTGCCTTCCATACCAGGCTGTGGATACAAGGTTGCCAAAGAGGCATTGTTCTAAAAACTGAAATACTCTGATAGTCAGCTCAGCCATCCCTGTAAACTTGTGTTTTTATCTCTTGGACTTATGAAAAAATTAAGATCAAAAATAGACATTATTTGATTTTATGTAACTTTTGTTAAGTCCCGGAAGTTCACTAGTTTGAATTCTAGTTAGTACAATAGGCAATGATGATGTAGTGGAGGGAAAGCAACTCTAAGTGAAGAATGAGGAGACCTGGGATTTAGTCCTTGCTCTGTCTTGCTGGACCTATTGAGAATTTGGTCTTACCACGTATAAAATGAGGCTGTTGTAAAAGGTGATATTTCACGTCTTAGAACTAAGATTATCTGTGAGCATTTACCTCTGTATTAGTCAGGGTTCTCTAAAGGGATGGAACTAATAGGATATATGTATATATGAAGGGTTGATTATTAGGAGTATTGACTCACACGATCACAAGGTGAAGTCCCATAATAGGCCATCTGCAAGCTGAGGAACAAGGAAGCCAGTCCGAGTCCTCAAACCTCAAAAGTAGGGAAGCCGACAGTGCAGCCTTCAGTCTGTGGCTGAAGGTCCCAGAGCCCCTGGCAAATCACTGGTGTAAGTCCAAGAGTCCAAAAGCTGAAGAACTTGGGGTCTGATGTTCAAGGGCCGGAAGCATTCAGCATGGGAGAAAGATGGAGGCTGGAAGACTCAGCAAGTGTGCCCTTCCATCTTCTCTTGCCTGCTTTATTCTAGCCGTCCTGGCACCTGATTAGATGGTGCCCACCCAGATTGAAGGTGGGTCTGCGTCTCCCAGTCCACTGACTCAAATGTTAGTCACCTTTGGAAACTCCCTCACAGACACACCCAGGAATAACACTTTGCATCCTTCAGTCCAATCAAATTGACCCTTGATATTAACCATCACAACCTCTAATCTCAGAAAAGGACAGTCTTTCTGATTTGTTTTCTTTGGGCTATGAAATGTTTAGAGTAAGTTTTTGATAAGCCAATAAACATATGCTACAGATTTCCAGGTCTAATGTATTAGATGAAAAGATCAAACATTGTTAGAGGAATTTCCAATCACGTTTTAACTTGCCATTCATTCAGACGTTATTTGGACAACAACTGTAAGCTTCCATGTGGGGAATCTTCCACCTGAGGATCTGCCTCCTTGTATGGATGCCTCCGTGTTCTCTCTCTCTCTCTAACTCCAATATCTGTTCTCTAGTAATATGGGAAGATACATTCTTAGGGTCCTAATGAACATTCTTGTTACATAATTAACTATTTAGAGGGTCATTTTAGGATTTTATTTAGCAGTTCATAATGAATTTGTGAATTCTATATGAAAACTCAAATTGAGTGTATGTCTTTTACAAAGGAATAGATCCCTCATGTTCTTTTGAGTCAAAGTATCTCAAATAGGCTTCCCTGCCTCACTCAGCTGTGTGTTTCTGCCTAAAAATGGTGTCATTCCCAAGCCACTTTTACATCCTCAAATTTAAGCAGCAAGGTCATAATCTCTCTCCAGTGCCAGTGGTTGTTCTTTCTAGTTATGTGAATTTTGTTTTAGCACGCAACAGCATAAATCATTTATTTGTTCTGCATGAGAGAAGAAGAAAAGTGTAGAGCTTAAAAAATTCTTTTCAAATACCCACGAGATATGTTTTTTATTTGATTATATAAGATTTTTTGCTTACTCAAGCTAACGGAATATGGAAAATAATGATTAGCTCATAGTAAAGCTACTTGAGGGCCTTTTGAAGAGTTAAATTGTGGCATTATTTATAGACAAAAAGGTAATATTTTCTGTGTTTTCTCGCCTCAATTTGTCTTGTTGCTTTAACACATTACATGTTATAATGTAATCTATGAGATAGAAACAATACCAGGAGTCCTAATTAAATTAAAAGTAATTACCAGTTGTACAGATAGGGCTTTCAATTGAGCAGCAGGAAGTTGATATTTTGTCATCCCCAGTTTATCTCCATGCACCGAGCACCATTCTTTGTACCAGTTATTAATGGCATTTTCTCAACGGTCATGAAGAGTGTGGGAAATAGGGAACAAGAAAGAACAAAAGGAAGAGAGGAATTAGAGGAGGCTCGGAGCAAGACAGAGACAGAGAGGAATCTTTCTGATGCTCTTCTTCAACTAAGATCCAGAGAGATTTTTCATACATTGAGGGATCTATTGCTGTCCTTCACTCACCTATGAAAGAAATATTTGCCCTGCCCATATTAGTAGCATATCCTAATTTTTTTCTGACTATGAGCAGCATTTTAAAAAGAGAACCTCACACATTCTGTGCTCAAGGTTTGGTTTATGATGTGACAGATTTTCCATTTTCAGAAGGAAAAAAAATAGTTCCAGCTCCCAACAGGAATTTAATTTGAGAGAGGGAGGGAAATGGCAATATATAAAGATTTCCTACTGTCCAATTTCTTATTCTGCTTTTCAACTGGGCATCTTTTAACAGTTGGAAGCAATGCCATTCTCCCAAGAAGAAACAGTGCAAGCTTTTTAAGAGCATGTACAGAGCGATGTCCGTTTGATTGACCGTTATCTACCTGGCATGCTGCTGCTACAAATATGAGCAATTATTGGGAAAGCAGTCAAATTAAATTTTCATAACTGTAAAACTGCATTTTACCTTAGGGGCACAGCTTCCTGCCTATTTCTACAATCTATTTGCTATGCTTTATATTAAACCTAAACAAATGAATGTTTACCAACATTAATATTTGAACAGCATGGCAGTCTGTGCCCTCTCTCCCAACAACTTTCTCATCTTGCTAGGAATGTTCTACAGGGAGTTTAACTTTTCTAATATAATGTGGATGTTTTGGATAGGCTTTGCTTAATGGGTTCTTTCCTGTCCACCCAAGTATACCTTTGGTTCATTCTTGCCTTTAATAATGAAGCAAAATCAACAAATGGCTTAAATGAAATCAAAATTTTTTTTCTTTTAGACCATTTTTACCAAGGTTTTAAAGCCTGATGACTTCAACAGCTCCAACCAATGTAAAGAGGACATATGTTGTATGTGGCAGGTGGGACAGTGTGTTCCTTTCCCATACTTATGGCCAGCATTGCTAACTGATTATGGCACAGTGCATCATGGAGAACAGATATTGGCTCTTGGCAGCCATTCGAATTGATTTGAGTTGACACATAAGGTGAAACCGATCTTACTGTCCCTGGTGTAAATGGTTTTATCTTTGTGTTCTTGCTGCCCTGCATGCCCTGTCGCTCCATCTTCGGCCCAGCCTCACCTGGGCTTACTCTTCTCTGAATCATATGAGCCTGCTGCTCCCACTTTCACCTGTCCTTCTGATCTAGCTCAAGTCCCATCTCTTTCATGAAACATGATTTTTTTTTTTAGATTTCTCTGGATCACATCGACCCTCCTTCTCTGATGATTATATACTTGTCACTAGAGTGACCCTATGTCTTGGTTATTTTGGACAGCCCAAGATTTGCCGGTTGTCTTGGACTCCTGGCTGGCTAGTTCACCTCTCTCTCTTAACAGTGTCCCAGAGTGTGCAATATATTACATGGTCTCCTTATTCATCGCCTGTAACTTATATTTGCCTTTTAATAACCTGTCATCTTATATGAATCTAATTGTTTTAAGTGAACATTCCCCACTGGCGGAACTACTGGAAAGCTTCTCTTTTATCCTCCCTCTGGAACTAGGTTAGGAACAAAGAAAATACCTCATAAATCATTGATGTTTGAATACTGGTACATTGTCAGTGGAATGTTTGGAAGATTGTTTTTTATTTTTTTAGATGTGCTTGGATAGCCCTAATTATGAAGGGCCTCTTAGGGCTCTGCCAAGATATATGGCTTATTCTTGCTCCTAATCTGTACCTTCCCTCCTGTGCCCTCCCAGGGGTAATGTCCTTGGCAGCAACCTCTCCCAAGTTGTAGGGGTTTCTGACGGATGGTAAAGTAGCTTTTTTTGGCCTACTCTGAAGACCCAGAAATTCCTGTCATCTCTGACTGCCTTCATTTTAGCAGACATTTATGTGTTACCTTGTTTCCTTACCTTTCAAGGAGGCACTAGAATACATATATTATTTAATGCGCATGGAGATTCTTTTGATCAAAGGGAAAGTTTAGCTTGTGTTTATGCCTAAATGATGATGTTTGTTTTAATTTTGTAGAATTGGATAATATTAGAACAGAAAAACATCCCCAGAGATGTAATTTAGGCCAGCATCTCATTTACAGAGGTTAAGAGCTTCAGATTGCAATTAAAATATTTCCAAGTTATTTTGTTGCTTGTTTTCTTTTTTTTCTTTTTTGAACGGAGTCTCGCTCTGTCACCCAGGCTGGAGTGCTGTGGCCGGATCTCAGCTCACTGCAAGCTCCGCCACCCGGGTTCATTCACGCCATTCTCCTGCCTCAGCCTCCCGGGTAGCTGGGACTACAGGCGCCGCCACCTCGCCAGGCTAGTTTTTTGTAGTTTTTAGCAGAGACGGGGTTTCACTGTGTTAGCCAGGATGGTCTCGATCTCCTGACCTCGTGATCCGCCCGTCTCGGCCTCCCAAAGTGCTGGGATTACAGGCTTGAGCCACCGCGCCCGGCTTGTTGTTTGTTTTCTAAAAGGTGATGTTTTGATTTGAGGAAAAGAAATTCTTACCAGGAAACAGTCATGGGAAAGGAAAAATGGAGAGCAAAACAACCTAGAAGAAGTCACAGGTTGTTGAGAATCTATAGTACTGCTGGATGGCATGAGGTCTGTACAGCCCAGCTCATTGACTTCATTCATCATCAACAATCTTAATAGTGAATATGTTAAGATGAACATTTACTCATGACTGTTACTTTGATCTTGTTGCATTATTACCTTGTTTGACAAGGATGTTATCATGACCCTCTCACTTTGTCTTCAACTCTCTTTTAAAAGGCAAGGAAAAGAAGGAAGAGGAGGAAATATTTAAACTCTTTGTTGTCTAGAGAAAATTAAATGCAATGTTGTTTGTAATATAGAATAGAGTAGAACCAGAGAAAGATCATTTAATTACTCACTCTCAGCCTAATACCCGAACCCAAGCATATACTATTTCCAAGAAGTTGAAAAAGGAGAGGACAAAATAATAATTTCTGGAAATAAATGATTTATTATATTAGAGACTACCTGTGCAAAAGAGTGATACAAAGAATGTTTAGTTTTCCTAATAATTATTCACTTTTATAACCCATTCCATCCTGAT
>NW_016808026.1:1715098-1716351 GCF_001698545.2 Rhinopithecus bieti
GATTTCTTTAATTTTTTTTTTATCTTAAGACTTTGTGTTAAAGGTGTATCAAAAGTGAATGCCACACTGATCACCAAGGGAAAGAATTTTTGAAATATCCACTAATCTTCTCAATCTGAAACACTTATGCAGACTCAAATGGCTTTAGTAAGTGGAAAGAAAGAAACGTAAAAAGTGATTCATGCCTTCACCATAGTAAAATTTGGGCAGCTGTGGACTGAACATCTGTGTTTCTCAAGGGAATCAATCCTATGGTTTCAGGCAGTGAAAAACATTTTTGAATCCTTTCCAATGGCTTCCCACCTTTTTTGGCCACATAGAACTGGGCTAGGCAAATAATCAACGCTTTTTTTTTTTTTTATCTCACTCTGTACTGAGTGCTACACTAGGTGCTTTGGGGAAAGATGCCAGAAGGTGTATATATGGTGCATTGATATGGCTGCATACTCTATTCTCGCTCTCAACTTATTCTCAAAAGTCTTATTTCTCAGAAGAACAGCTGGATGAGCTGCTTCTTCCTTCAGCAAAGTGATGCCAAATATTGGTTTCTGAAACTGGTCCCCTGATACCTGCCTTTGTTTCCTGAGAGACCCAGGCTTCAACCACCTAGGAAGGACCACAATACACCTGCCTGCTTCATTTGTTTAGTTGCCAATAGATGCTCAGGATTTTTCAGTGTGATAACCAGTAAATAAAGTTTTAAAAACAGTTGAATACCAGTTTCAGCATTATTTTCTTAAAATTAGACCTTTTGGGGAAATTATTGAATCCTGATTTGGGAAACATTATTGAATTTTACATTATTTAAATCCTGAATTAATAATGTATAGTTTACACTAAACTGTAAAATGGAGACAATTCATATATATTTCAAATTATCCTATAGGAATTTTAGTTTCTAATTTTGTTTAATCAGTCATTTATTTAACAAATATTTGAATACCTCTTATTTGGCAAATTTTATGCTGATTGCTGGGGATACAAATAGTGAAGACGACAGGTTAGCTGATGCAATGGAAGTTAAATATGGTATGGGGGAACTACATTACATAGTAATTTTTTTCTTTTAATTATAATAGCACACTTCTAATTCGTTAAGCATTAATGAGATATCTGCTCTCTGAAATCATGGACAGTGCTGCAGACACTGTGGAAGGAGTGTACTATGGTTCTTGCCTTCCAGACTGTCACAGTATGGTCTCTAAAACATATTTAAAATTATTCTTTTTTTTTTTATTTTTTTATTTTTTTAT
>NW_016808026.1:1716602-1742170 GCF_001698545.2 Rhinopithecus bieti
TGTTAGCCAGGATGGTCTTGATCTCCTGACCTCGTGATCCGCCTGTCTCGGCCTCCCAAAGTGCTGGAATTACAGGCTTGAGCCACCGCGCCCGGCCTTAAAATTATTCTTAAAGCGGACATTGTGACAATAAATGAAGTGCTAGGAGAGTTGGAGGAAAGAGAGGACAACTGTAAAAGAGAGTGAGAGTAAGAGAGAGAGAGGAGTTATAAATGAAAGAATTTGAGAGAGCTTCTTGAAAGACGATGGGTTGGAGTTGAAACTAAAATAACATATTGAGAAAAGGGGTGAAGAGGAAGAGGGGGAGAGGGCAAGACCTTTCTGAAAGATTAACCTGGCTAGCCTTATGCAGAAAACTTAAACTGGACCCCTTCCTTAAATCTTATACAAAAATTAAGATGGATTAAATACTTAAATGTAAAACCCAAACCATAAAAACACTAGAAGAAAATCTAGGAAATATGATTCAGGACATAATGATGGGAAAAGACTTCATGATGAAAACTCCAAAAGGAATTGCAACAAAAGCCAAAATTGACAAATGGGATCTAATTAAACTAAAGGGCTTCTGCACAACAAAAGAAACTATCATCAGAGTGAACAGGCAACTTACAGAATAGGAGAACATTTTTGCAATCTACTCATCTGACAAAGGTCTAATATCCAGAATTTACAAGGAACTTAAACAAATGTACAAGAAAAAAACAACCCCATCAAAAAGTGGGCAAAGGATATGAACAGACACTTCTCAAAAGAAGACATTTATGCAGCCAACAAACAGGAAAAAAACTTCAACATCACTGATTATTAGAGAAATGCAAATAAAATCACAATGAGATACCATCTCATGCCAGTCAGAATGGCAATTATTAAAAAGTCAAGAAACAATAGATGCTGGTGAAGCTGTGGAGAAATAGGAACACTTTTACACTGTTGGCAGGAATGTAAATTAGTTCAACCATTGTGGAAGACAATATGGCAATTCCTCAAGGATCTAGAACCAGAAATACCAGTTGACCCAGCAATCCCATTACTGGGTATATACCCAAAGGAATATAAATCATTCTACTATAAAGACACATGCACACGTATGTTTATTGCAGCACTATTTACAATAGCAAAGTCACAGAACCAACCCAAATGCCCATCAATGATAGACTGGATAAAGAAAATGTGGCACATATAAACCATGGAATGCTATGTAGCCATAAAAAGGAATGAGATCATGTCCTTTGCAGGGACATGGATGAAGCTGGAACCCATCATCCTTAGCAAACTAACACAGGAACAGAAAACCAAACACTGCATGTTCTCACTCATAAGTGGGAGTTGAACAATGAGAACACATGGACACAGGGAGGGGAACAACACACACCAGGGCCTGGTGGGGAGTGGGTTGCGAGGGGAGGGAGCTTAGAGGACGAGTCAATAGGTGCAGCAAACCACTATGGCACACGTATACCCATATAACTTGCACTTTCTGCAATTGTATCCCGAAACTTAAAGTAAAATTTAAATAAAACAAACAAAATGGATGTTAAAGTAAGCAAGTAAAGTCATTTTCTAAGAACAGTGAGAAAAATTGCTGTAGATTGAGAATTAAATCTAGACATGTAAGTAAAGCCTCTGTTATTAAGGAATTTAAATGACAGGTTGAGGGAGCAGGACATACTGGAGCATGTGAAGGAGGCCAACTAAAAGCTTTACAGCAGGGAGTGACATTGGTTTGATGTTTCAGAAAATAATGTGGGTGGCAATACTCATATGCATTGGAATGGACAGAGACTGGAGATCAGTTAGGCAGCAACTGTAATTGTTTGGGTGAGAGGTAATAAGGAGTACAGCTAGGGCAGGGGAAGTGAGAACTGAAAGGAGGATGGAGGGGAGAGAGTGAATTGATACAAAACCAGAAGAGCTTTCTGACCACTTAGAGGGTAGAAGTATGGCGATCATTATTTGTGAGTGAACTGACAGGGATGCTTGAAGGTTCTAACACTGATAATCTATGACTGAGTCACAGATTGGATTTTGCAGGTGAAGTTTTTGATGGCTTTTAACAGGGCTGTTTTAGTCAGCATCACAATGATAATGAATTAATGACAAAGTAGAATAGAGGAAGTTGCATTTATGAGTAGAGTCAACTCAGTATGTCCACTATGGAGCTAAAAATTGGCCAAAAAATTAGAAGAAACAGATTTATTTTTTATTTACTTAGGACCAAATAGATTTTTTTATTTTTTTTTTTTTTGCTGCAAAGAAAATTATGAAAAGATTTTCTTATTTTAATAATAAGAATAAAAACTAACATTTATTGAGCACTCCATAGGTACCAGGGACTGTTGCAGGTGGGCTTATATGTACAATGAGAATGTCGATCATATAGCTCATACAGGATTGGTAATTATCAAATATCAGTAGCAGCTTCATTTTCTGTTATAAATTATAAATACAAAAAATATTAAATCCTCACGTCTAATTTGTATTATGTTGTTTGTCCTATATTTGTTTGAATACCTATCATGCAGAAATTCTGATGCTGAAACAGAAAATGTAATAAAATATTCTGCAATTTCTAGCTGACCCTTATTTCTCTGAGCCCTTAGCTTCAAGGATTTTTCAAAATATATATATTTTTTCTGCACCACAGCTCAGAGTTGCTAAATCCAGAAATTGAAACATTCTGAGAACCAAATCGTTTCAGGGTGAATCAAAGCTCTTGGAACATTGCCCTAGGATTTTGAAGATAGTATTTAATAGTGAAAATGTTCCATATTTTAAGGAAATCCCAATTATGGAAGCTGCCCTGCTTGCATCCCCAGCAATGCAAGGTGTCTTACACAGGGTGTCTTGGCTCAGCTTTCACTCATATGACAAGCCGGGAGGCTGTGGGTAAAGGCGAAGGTCTTCTGGCCCCTTAGGCTGGTGACTGTTTCCAACTCCACCTTAAACTCTAGAAGTAGGCACCTCTTTATTTGATTGTAACAAGCTTCTCTCCCAGCTGCCATTCAATGCCAGCAACTATGGGACAGTTTTGAGCAGGAGTTTCTCTCCCTGGTCAAACCCCCACCACTATCTTGCCTGTGTTTTTGCTTGTTTGTGCTCTGCAAAACTGGTGATGGGCCCAAAGATGATGAGAGAGAGCAAACATTGACAAGTCTTAAGACTGAGAGGCGTGAGTTTTGGAGGCTGACATAATGTGATGTTACTAATTGTGTCACCTGAGAGCAAGTTATTTAAGGCTTTTGTACCTCAGTTTTCTCATCTGTAAATGAGAGTAACAAAACCTACATCCCAGGGCAGTTTTGGGAATCACACAAACAGAGCATATCACACGTGGTTAGTACATGGGAGCTGCTGTTACTATTATTCACAGTAATAATAATAATAAAGTAGAATAAAAACAAAAGTGGAACAAGAATGATGGGGAGCCATGGAGTAAAGGCCATTAGCTGGAATGCATCACCATTCAAAAGATAACTCTTACCACCTCTGTAACATGATGGAGAAACTTGACTGTCATTCTACAGGGACTTTGCCTCGAATAAGCAGGAAAGCAAGGTAGAGTGAAGTTGCATTAACTTGTAATATTTTCTCTGTCCTCTTCTTCTTTAATTTCAACTCATTTTTCATAAGCTACCTGAGCTGTCCTTTTCTATGATGCTGTCACTACTGGCTTTTTCTAATCATGACCTCCTTTTGTGTTGCATTAAGGCAATACCTAACATATTGCCTGTTAATGTTCTCTAATTGCTTTTTGGAGGTATGGCTTCCAAATGAGATTGAGATTTCCCTGAATACAGGCAACTTGCCTTATACTTCTCATATATCCACCACAGGACCGTATGTAGCTGAGTACACTGAGAAGAGCTAAACCAAATGCCATAATGAGATACAAAGAGTAATAGCCTTAAGTTTCTTGTTTTAAACTTTTTTCAAAGTATTTATTTTATGCTTTATTTTCATGGCAAAACTAGGACATATTTGCTGTACAAAATTGGAAATTTACGGAAGAACACAAAATCAAAATAACTTACGATCATATTAAACAGAGTTATGTATTGTTATATTGTTTGAATTACTCTGAATACATATTAAGCTTTGAGCTCTTGTGGAGTGAGAACTCTTCCCATACACTATTTGGGATTCCTCGTGTTAAGTTTCTTGTATCATGTAAGACCTTTTGGGGAGCAGGGACTTTTTTCTTAAATAGATAGTATAGGTTGGTGCAAAAGTAGTTGCAGTTTTTGCCATTGAATGTAATGCCAAAAACTGCAGTTACTTTTGCACCAAACTAATAAATTTTCCCTCAGAGATGGAGGGAGTATGTGCTTTTTCCTTGTTAATTTTCCACATGTGACCTCACTTTCCTCTCTGGTTCATACAAATTCATAGATCCTTGACTTAGGTGGAGTCTTTAAGATCATTTCATTTAAGTTTCACATTTGAACCATGGGGACATTGCTAGCCCAGAGGCTGCAGTGATAATAGTCAAATGAGGTTTGGTGCCCAAGACTCAGGCCTTCTGGGCCAGGATCCATGGCTTCTCATCCTTTTTAATGGAGAATGATACCCTTCAGCTGACCATTTGCATATACTGTGCCTGTCACCTTCTCTTATTTTTACCCTATTGAAATCGTTCAAGAAATTCCCATTTTACAGAGGTGAAATGTATGTCCAAAAAGGGATTTCTAACTGGACTAAATTAAAGTTTGCTAGGGTTCTGTAGAGGCATTTCCACTAAGTCTTTGTATTTCTTTGTGAAATTAACTCTATTTTACGTTTCTAAACTTGAGTACATGGACACATATGTGTCTGCATATACCTGTATGTATGTGTGTGTATGTATGTATATACACCTGTGTGTGTGTGTATATATATATGCAAACATACACACATTTGTATAATCTTTCTGATCAACAACACTCATCATTATTCTCCACAGCTGTTTGTCCTAGTGTAACCAAAGATTGTGTCAGAAAGCAATCAGTATAAATATTGTCACTTAGGTCAGAATATATTATTGTAAGGCCAGGGGAAGTTTGATTGGTAAAACCCAGAATAAAAAGCATTGAAATGAAAGGAAAAACTTAAGCAAATAATTTTCACAGTCTCCACTCTTAACTTGACTATCCTAGTATCATCTCTTCATCCTTTAATCCCACGTCCTCTCCTCTCTTATGTTAGTTATCTGCTGTTATGTAACAGACCATTTCAAAACTTAACAATTTAACACAACAAACATTTATTATCTCAGTTTCTGAGGGTCAGGAATCTGAGAGAGGCTTAGCTAGGTAGTTCTGGCTCAAGTGTCTCATGAGGCTGAATTTAAGCTGCTAGTCAGGGCTACAGTCATCTGAAGGCTTGACTAGGGCTGGAGGATCTGTTACCACGCTCACTCATGTGGCTGTTGGTATGAAGCTTCAGCTCTTTGCTATGTGGGTCTTTCCAAAGGGATGCTCCCAATATGGCTTTTCTCCAATCAAGTAACCTGAGAGAGGGAGAGAGAGAGAGAAGAGAGAGAGGACAAAGGAGGTAGAAACCACAGTGTCTTTTATAATTCAATATTGGAAACTGCAAACCATCACTTCTGCTGTGTTTTATTCACCACACAGAGCAACCCTGGTACAATGTCGGAGGAGACTATACAAGGATGTGAACACCAGGAGGCAGGGACCATTGGAGACCCTGAGGTTGAGGGGTCTACCACATCTCCCCTCCCCCTTAATTTTCCTCCTCTTTATCTTGAAATCTCTCCCTTCAGCATTGTTTGTTGGTTGCCAATTGGTAGAAATTTTGTTTCATTCCTATCTGTCATATATACACACATAAACATGCACACGGGCATGGACACACACACATCATCAAGTTTGTTTTGCAAAACAAATTTTGCAAAAATGTTTTCATTTGAAATGTGTAAATGATTTGTGACTTCGGAAAAAAAAATGTGGCCAACCCTGTTTACACTGCGTTGCCGCTAGACAGTTTAGGGTGCTGTTGATGTGTGTGGACCTAAGGTGAACTCTGAAGGTAGAGATAGGATGGGGCTGGTTGAGTTCATATTTTGAAAAATAGCCAGATGAATTTTAAAAAATCTGATTGGTTTCTAAATATCTGTATTTTATTTCTGAAAAATATTCTTTAGACAATAAACAGGCAACACCAGGCTTTCCATAAATGCTACTGCTAATTCTCAAGGGTCTACTTGTAGTCCATTTCAATGCGTGTTTTTTGGCCATAGCAATGACTGAAAGAGGAAAAGGAGATCCCAGGAAGTGCCTGTGACATGGGTTGTGCGCAGACCCTGAGGGTGCATACCATGTTTTATTAGATTTGGCTTTTCCATTAATATTGGACTTTTTAAGTTCCTTTTCTGTATGTTGGCATATTGCAGGAACATCGAATGCTACCAGCTGTTTCCATGACTGGTACTGAATTGGTAAAAAATGAGATATTTTCTCCTCCAGGAGAATGGGATGAGTGTTTGGTAGGGACACAGGAGGGAACTGCTATTTCTGTCCTCAACTCTTCACTTTCTTTCAGAAAATATTCCCATCAGCGGTATAGGTATTTTCTGTGTATACTCAAGTACTTATGGAAACACTACTATTTAAGTAAATTCCTAGTATTTGCAGCAACATCCTGATGAGATTACCTCAATTTCTAGGGAAAAGACCCAATTTCATCTCTCTATTCTGAAAAACATTGCTTTTCTTTATTATATTTCACAACATCACATTTAGTCACCATTCATTCTATTGCAATATAGTGGGAGGATTATTCATTTTTAGAGTAAAAAAGACTCAGGTTCACATATCACTGCTACTCACTGGCTGAGTGGAGTGTCATGCCTCAGTTTGCACTTCTGAGAAATGAAAAGTAATAGTAAAGATATTAGGCATGGTGCTAAGGTCTTACCTACATTCTTCAATTTAGTCATTCTTCCATTTATTAAGATATTAGTATATGTGGTAAGTTTTCACCACATATACTAATATTGTCTGTAGTTTGAAAATAAGAAGATTGAGATACAGACTTTAAGTTATAGAGCTGATAAGTGGCAGTGTTTTGATGGAGACACAGATGTGCATGACATTAAAGTCTTTCCTTAACTCATTTGCTATGCAGCTCCCCATAATAGTACCAACATATGAATTATGTTGGTTTAAGAATTACATGTGAAAATGAACTTGTATCGACCAGCAGAGTCTCATAACATTGACACTTGAAATAAATGTTAATTATCTTTACTTCTTTTATTTTGAGCAATTTAGCCAACAGATGAATGGAAGAACATCTGTTTAGCATGACGACCTCTGTTAAAAGAGGCTTCTATCTTAGTTTTGCATAATGATACCATGGTCATTTTTTGGGAAACAAATTATAGATGTTCATAAAATTGACAAAGGAACAAATTGGGCACCCCTGTATTCTTTCTAAAGCTTAAAAACCTGTATGGAAAAAAAAGCACATTAAAGGTAGTTTTTCCTCTCTTAAGTAGTGCCTATTTTAATCATAACCTTTGGAAGAAAATTTAAATGTAAAAAGGTGAAAATTAAAAGAACTATAAATAACAACAAATGGCTACCTTGTAAATACAAAGCCACATTCACTCCTGGGGCTGTTATGTCTACAAACTATTTGAACAACAGTTAATAAGCACATTCCCGATGAAAGAAACAGCTAACTGATGTTTCATCTGAGTGCACCCTTTGTTGAGCATGTTCGGAAATGTAGAGCTGGGAGATAGGGATTTCTGTGCTTTTCACATAAAGATGTGTACATGTGCCCACTGAAGAAAATGAAGGGTTTTTCAGGTTCCCCAAATATTCCTTTGCAAATATTCATCTCTGTCAAAAAATAATAATGTGCTCTTCTTGGATTAGCTGAAAAATTATCTCCCATTCTTGATGGCTTTCCTTTTCTCTGTGTTCTCAGGCTGAGATAACTCACGTATGGCTCATGGGCCAGTATTACCTTGATTCGTATGTTGTTTTTTAGGCTTTTGGGGATCAATGGCCTAGACCAGGGACAGCAGAGTCCAACTTTGGCTCTTTCTGTGTAGCAGGGGCAGACCAGCAAGTCACTGGTCTAACTGAATTTCACTCCATCCTGTACATTCTTAACTACAAACCTGGGGGCACTACAGGACTAAGAACTCAGGCTTGCTTTTTAGAAATTTGGCCCCACATTCTTTGGGCCACAGAAAATGAGCATGACCCTAAATACTAAATTGTACTTTTTTTTGTCTTCAAGTTCCCATTTTCCCTTGAATTTTTCTATTTTTTTAAGGGCAAAATCACCACCCCAGATAATATTATTTTATATGAAAATAAATTTATGCTTTTGAATGGTCTGGCACATAAACATGCTATTGGAGTGATTAAAGCTAGCATAAAATGGATTTGAATCAATTTTTTTAATAGTTTGGTTTCCAGATTACCCAGTTTCATGTTCTGATTCTATTAGTTACTATGTTTGATTATGGAAAAAGTTATCAGCTTTTCTGAGTCTTATTTTCTTCATCTTTAAAATGGGAGAAAATAATGGTGATTTGATGGAGTTGTTTTGAAAAGCCATTGATAACGGTCTGTACAGTGCTTGGCATGGAGCTTAGTAGAGTTAAATGTCATGGCATATGCCCTTGACTATTTGAGTTTACAAGGACAAGGAAAATTAGCTGGATTCAGTAACTTAATACATTACAATTACAAATTAGTTAAGCAAAAATGATCCATTTCTTCTAGCCTACAAATAAATATAGATATTCGGAAGGCACATCTGTAGCTCATAATAACTGCTGTTTATTGAGTACCTAATACATTTGTGGAAACCAATGTAATACATTTTTTCCAAGATATATGTTACCTAAATGAATCCTTCTAGTCACCTATTTTTATTTTATAAATTATGAAACCAAGGGTCATAGACAGTAAGGACTTTGTCTACGATAAAACAGAGTTAACAGAGCAAGAATTTAAAAGCAGCATCTCACTTAGCCACCATGTTGCACTGTCAACTGATCAGAGAAGCTAAAATATAGTCTGGGGTTGTACTACAGGACCACTCAAAATATAGAATCATAAATTACAAATATTATATGAATATTTCAAAGTATGCCTAGTGTTTTTAAAACCTTTTAACCAGTTCATTTGTCCCAAGCCAGAGCCTTTGAAAACCTTTGAGTCCATGGAGGCTTGCAAGTTTTTATTTTGACCATTGCATTAGTAAGACTATGGCTAAATTTCTTCTTTAAGCTTTTCTTATATTTTTATGCTCATGCTAATTACACCATGTACAAAGGAGTTTCACATATGTTTACAAAACAAACCCTTACTATACTTTTGTAATTACAAAATCTGTCACTAAATTACTGTTTCATGTGTTTGTGTTTCAATTATTAACTGTGGCGGCATATAACTAAAGCTGAAAACATGTCATTTCTATGATAATAAGTGAATGCAATTAGCAGCATATCTATTCCACACACAAAATATATTCATTTGCATTCTGTCTCCTTGTATTATTTAACTGCATTTAGGCCAAGTCATGTCATTTCTCTGTTACCTTTTTTTTTTTCAATCTAGAAGAACTGTCTTATTATATAAGTGCTTTTATGATGTCTAAATAAACAGAATTGGGTGAGGTGAAGATCAACAGACACATACCTCACTCACTCATTTGGTTATTTTCTGAACATTCTCCTAAAGCTCTCAATTCTTCCAACTTGTGGTGATTATTATTAAATTGATCAGCAGGACAAACAATGAAACTTTGCAAGTAAGTTATATAGTTTTATCAATTTCTTTTCCTGGGTGGGAAGCCAAGTCTCTTTATTACTTTCCAGCCATAGGCAAGTGGAAAAGTAGCTCTATTGTCAGTGTTACATTCACATTATACTAGCCAAAACTCTGGGTGGTATGTCACAGAAACCAAACTCAAAATTGTTTTGGCAAAAACATGAATTAATACAGATAATTTGGGATCTCACACAGAACTCAAATCTAAGAATGTAGCTGAACCTAATAAATGACTTGAGGTCAGGGACTCAAAAGTCATCAATTCTGGTTCTCTCTCTGTTATCTTAGTGTCTGCTTCTTTCTTCTCTTCTTTCCACACTCTGCTTTATCAGCCATTCAGCTATGGCCATGGGTGGAGTCATCTGTTTATACTTGGCTGCTCCTTCTGCAATCTTGTGGATTAATTGCACATTTGTGATTATGAGGAAAAAATTCTTAGGGAGGAATAGGAGTGTTGGTCGGGCAATTCAATCAGCAGTCACACATGTACACAAGTGAGCACACACAAATCAATGGCATGTTTGGATGACCAGAAACTATTTCCAGCACCATTGCCTGCTTAATATTGGTCGTGTTCTCAGACTACATGAAAATCAAACATGCTATAGTATAGGAAAGGGTAATGGTTTCACTAAATGCAGTGAAATAATGACAATAGTTGTCATTATCGAGTTATTACCTTTGAGTAAGGCACGGTGTTAGAAGCTTTAAAAGCATAATCAAATTTTATTTTCACAACAATACTATAAAGAGGAAAATATTATCCCCATAAAATAATATTTTGACGATGAGCTCTAATACTAACATTATTATTACATGATGAAACGAAGGCATGGAAAGAGCAAGAGCCATCTCAAAATTGCTCAACTATGAAGTGGCAAAGCTGGATTCATTCTGCAGGCTCTGGGGCTGCAGAACCCATGTGGTTAACCACTAACCAGTTTATAATTGCATTTAATTTTCATTGCGGTGTCTTCTGTGCAAACTCTCAAAGTCAATTCCTACAAAACTAAGCATCCAGAGCATTCCATTGTGCCACGTTTTGATGGATTGAGATAAACTGGTAAGTGATAAAATGATGTTAATTATAAGAGAGTTGTAATTGTAGCAGAAATTGTCTGAAAATGTCTCTGTAACACTTGTATCTTAGTCCAGGTCCACTGTTTTTTATCTGCCTAACCCGTTTCCTTTCTAATGTCCACTTGTTTGCCTTGTATACATTTTTCTACTCCTGTTCCTTAGAATAGGATTCTGTCCTATTCTGTTACCCTACTTTTTTCCTTTACTTTAAACTTGGAAGGCAATCCTACGCTCAAAAAAGAGAAGAGATCCTAAACCAAACACTACTAACCCAAAACAGATATAAAGGATACTTTATAACATCTATGTACATGCCATTCCAAAATGAAAACATATTGACATTTAGTCATCTTTGAATCAGCACATCTTTAGAAAATATTAATAAAACACCACAGATATATTCATTAACACTATTTTTAATTGTTTTGTACATATTTTTCAATTTACATAATTGGTATTATACCACACATAATACTGTGCTGTTTGCTTTTATTTTACTAGATCTTATGCATTTGAGATCTGAATAGATTAATATCATGTATTCCCAGTAGCTGGGACTACAGTCATGCTTCCACCACATCAGGCTAATTTTTATTTTTGTAGAGACAGGTTCTTGCTACATTGCCCAGGCTGGTCTCAAACTCCTGGCCTCAAGCAAGTCTCCTGCCTTGGCCTCCCAAAGTGCTAGAATTACAAATATGAGCCACTGCACCCTGCTCAAAATTTTCTCCTAGTAGTTTTAGTTATATTTTCACATTAAGATCTTTTTATACATTGACACTTCATTTTTGCTTTATTTGTTTATAGTGTGCGTCACAGATGCTGCTGATACTGTCTACACCTACCTAAACTCTCTTGCAGCTTAAGAGAATTTCTGCAAGCTGACTATCCCCTTAAAAGTACCTGCATCTCTCTTCTGTGCATGGGAGCTTTCTCTGACACAAGACAGGTATCAAGATCCTGGACAGGTGTTGGGGGAGTTGAGCTGAGGCTTAAGATGCAGATATGGCCAAGTCCAAGAACCACACCATACACAACCAGTCTCAAAAATGGCCCAGAAATGGCATCAAGAAACCCTGATCACAAAGATACAAATCTCTTGAGGGTGTGGACCCCAGGTTCCTGAGAAGCATGTGCTTTGCCTAGAGGCACAACAAGAAGGGCCTAAGAAGATGCAGGCCAACATTGCCAAGGCCATGAGTGCACTTGCCAAGGCTATCAAGGCCCTTGTAAAGCCCAAGGAGGTTAAGCCCAACATCCCAAAGAGTGTCAGCTGCAAGTTCGATTGACTTGTCTATATTGTCCACCCCAAGCTTGGAAAGTGTGCTCATGCCCACATTGCCAAGGGACTCAGGCTGTGCCAGCCAAAGGCCAAGGCCAAGGATCAAACCAAGACCCAGGCTGCAACTCCAGCTACAGTTGTAGCTCAGGCTTCCAAAGGTGCCCAGGCCCCTACAAAGGCTTCAGAGTAGAGATCTCTATCTGCCAACGTGAGGACAGAAGGACTGGTGTGACCCCCCGGGCTGCCGTCTACATAGGGCTGGTGTCCTCCTATGCTATTTGTACAAATAAACCTGAGGCAGGAAAAAAAAATGGGATACATAGATAAATGTTACAGTTTCCTATCTTCTGGGGGACAATCTTAAGAAGTATATGCCACATGTTTTCTCCAAATTCACGGTAAGGATTAAGCTCCAGTAATCATTAACAGCAATCTGTTAATTAACACACCTTTTGTTAACTTTACTCTTCTCACTTCCTCCCACTTCCTCACTTGAGCCACCAAAGATTCTCTTCCAAGTAAACTGCTTGCACCCAAGTCTTCATCTCAGGGTCTACCAAGCTAAGACACTAAGTAAGACTTTTTACTTTTATTTTTGGAAAGCCATTTTTTCTCAATGCCATATATGGAGAAAATCTACTCTTTTTGCACAGATTTGAAGAAGATAATCTCACACGAGCTTGGTTCCATTTTCCACCTCTCTATTCTACTATTCCATTCATATATTTCCACCAGTACTGCACTGTTTTAATATTCTGCCTTCAGTGCATCTTTCTTATCCTACTATGCAAGTTCTTACCCTACTTTTCCTTAGAGAATATCTTACCTATTTTTATCCCAAATGAATTTTGCTTCCCAAATGAATTTTACAATCACTTTGTCAAGTTCCGTAAAAGATTCCAACAGGATTTACACTGGAATTTTATGGAATTTATATATTGATGTTGAGATCATTTATCCTTATAAAACTGAATCTTCCTGTACATGACAAATAAACATGCCACATCCCTTCATTTAATGGGAAATTCAATTAAGTCTTTCTGAAATTTTTAAAAAATTTCTCCATAAAGACATTGAACACCTGTTATGAAATGTATTATTGGTTTACAGTATTTATTCTCTATAATCAATGTTATTTTTTGTTCTATTATCTTTTCTAAGTAGTTAATGCTGCCTCCACTGCTGCATGCTCATCATTAATCCTTGCCATTAATGGCAAGTATTAATTTAGCCTTAGCTCTGTGCCAAGCACTAGTAATTGTTGAGGATACAGTAATAAGCAAGACAGTTGGTGTTGCTCTCTAGGAGCTTCCAGTCCAATGGGGTAAGATGTCTCTTATTGGTGAGTATTCACGAATGCTATGAAAAAAAATGATAGTATAGGGGGAAGGAACATGACTTGGAGCAATAAGATTCAGGAAAGGCATCTCTTAGCAGAAACATGAATATGATGGGGGAGAAAGTTACTCAGTATCCTGAGGGAAAATCCTTCCTAGCAGAGGAAATAGCAAATGTTGAGGCCCTGCAACAGACAAATTCTCAGTATGCTAATGTTTTATCCCAAAATCTCAATCAACTATCTTAATTATTCTAATTAATTAATTAGAATTTCTATTGCATTTCTACACAGATAATTCTGTTTAAAAATAGTAAAGGAGTATTACTTCCTTACCAATCTCTATAATATTTATTTCTTTTTCTTGTTTTATGAGATTGACTGAAAACTCCAGTACAATGTGAAGGACAGAGAGATAGTAAATAACTTTAATAAGAATATATGTAATGCTTAAACTATCCTTAGTAAAAACCATTTATAAGGTTAAAGAAGCTCTTTTCTGTATCCTCTATTTTTTAAACTGGTAATAAGTAGTACATTTTCTGCAGGACTTTTAATAAAATTAGCAGTCACCTTGGCCACTCCTCTCAACGCTGATTCCTATCCTAAGATAGGATAGGAATTGTTTTTAGAATTTCCTCCACATTTTAAAATAATACGTTAATATGGTTATTTCTTTGTTTTTTTAGTTGTAGACATTGTTTTAGACTTCCTGCTAGAGGAGCTTAGGATTTAGTTCTGTTTTTATCACTCCGTTAACACTTCTTTTACTCCCTTCTTCTGATGACAGTTATATCAAAATTTTTGTTAATACAATATTCAGTGTTATTATGATATATGGATACAGATATCTAGATATACATTTCACAACCAAGTCATATAGTATATTACGTGCACATTTCTCATGTGACATTTTGTTTCTTTCCTTCCTTGTTTCTGCAGAGCACATCCTTCAGTTGCTTCCTGAAAAAGGATGCCAGTGGGAGGCAATACATATTTTAGATCTTTATTAAGTGTAAAAATCTTTATTTCTACCCTCATACTTGATTGGGAATATGACTGGAAAGAGAATTCTGTAATCAAATTGCTTTTCCTCAGAATTATGAGGGTTATTTTTGCATTGTCCTCTAGTTGCCAGTGTTGCTGTTAAAATGTCTGATGTCATTCTAATTTTTAATACATTTTGTATGATTTTTTTCCTCACTAGAAACAAATGTTAAGTTTTTATCACTAGAAACTTTTAAGTTATCTTTATCCTTAGTGTCTTGAAATTCCACAATAATGTTGCTCAAAGTCTGTGTATGTGTGTATATGTGTGTATGTTCTCATATTCATTGTGATAGGCACTGAGTAGGGCTTTTCATTTTGAAGACTCATACCCTCCAATTATGGGAATTTTTTTTGTCTCTAGTCTTTGACAATTTTCTCCTTCCTGTTTCGCTGTTCTTTCTTTCTGAACTCTTAGTATTCACATGCTCATTTAAACATCTTTTCTTTTTTAGTCCCTTGGAATTTTTGCTTTGCTTTCTGGGAGATTTCTCCAAATTTATTTATTTATTTATTTATTTATTTATTTATTTATTTACTTACTTACTTACTTACTTATTGGAGAGAGGGTCTTACCCTATCGCCCGGACTGGAGTGCAGTGGTGTGATCTCGGCTCACTGCAACCTCCACCTCCCAGATTCAAGCTATTCTCCTGCCCCAGCCTCCTGAGTGGCTGGGATTACAGATGCACGCCACCACACGCAGCTAATGTTTTGTATCTTTAGTAGAGATGGGGTTTCGCCATGTTGGTCAGGCTGGTCTCGAACTCCGGACATTGTAATCTGCCCACCCTGGCCTTCCAAAGTGCTGGGATTACAGGTGTGTGCCACTGTGCCTAGCCCCAATTTTATATTTTTATTGCCCAATCCTTCTATTAACCTTTTTATTTCTGACACTATTAAAAGTTTTTTCCAAGACCTCTTTCAGAATTTGAGTGTTCCTTTTTTTCAGACTTCCTATTCTCATTTTTCAAGAATACAATATCTTCCCTTTTCTTTGAGACTATTAAGTTACTTCTTTAGAAGTTTTTTCTGCTTCTTTTGTCTTTGTTTCCTCCATTTTTCTTTTTCCGTATGTATTTACTTTGTTTCTGTCTCGAAGGTTTAGTGATCCATCCATGCCTGTTCATGTTAAAGTGTGAAGCACAAAGGAGCTAACCAGAAATGGGGATGTTGGGTTCCTCGTAAAGTGAGCTCATTGTAAAGTGACAGGACAGTTATTGTTAGGTCTTTGCTCTTGGGCAGGTTGCTTTTTTCAAAAATGCACCCGCTAATGTTCTGCCTGAGGAATACAAGCAAGTCTGCTGGTCCAGGGCCAAAGGGAGGAGAGGCTGGAGTTCTCACACATCAGGACGTAAATGCTCACTTAGCCATCTTGTTTTCATGACCACTCCCTCAGCTCTGGTGTTTCTGCCCAACCTCCCTCTGGTTTAAGAGAGTGAGTCTTCAGGCATTTGCCTGTGACTGCGTGGATAGTGGCCCTGCTCTGTTGGGTGGATGAGGGTATCTAGCACTCTAATTTTTTCAAATGCAAATTTTCAACTAATCTTTCTGTCAGTCCCACCTACATCTTCCTGAAATATAGTGTCTCTAAGTCCTGTGTTTTTCAGAGCTCAAAGGCATAAACTGGATTATTTCTTGACTCCCCACCCTCCACCTTGCTTCTCCACAAATGCAGACTTAACTTCTAAGAGAAAGTATGTTTGTTTCCCAGCTTCGAACATTTTGTAGACATTTCTCATCATTTTTCTGATTCCTTTCTCCTTGAGGATAACTTCTGATGACTTTGTCATCATTTAAATGGGGCTTCAAAAAGGAGTTAAATGCATGGAAGCAAGAATAGTTTTTAAACGTCAGAGTAATGCTGACAAAGTTGCTAACAAATTAATTCCTGTTAGTCAATTGTAAAAAATCTGAATATATAATAATATTAAATATAATTACTGATATTCTTGTTCTTGTGGTGGTTGTTAGGGTTAGTTGGAACAAATTGAGTCTCTGAAAGGTCACAGATCCTTAATGATACTCATACAAGAGAGAATATAAGGTGTAAAATATTAGATGGTTGTAATTCAAATAGGAATATAATAGTATATATTTGATTTTATAGTTTTGATAATGAGAATAGGGTTTATATATGTATATATTGGTTTCTAAATTATGAATATGTAATTGTTTCTATTTGGAAAAACAGTAAGGAAACAAACATGGGACTTTGAATAAACTAAATAGTTGTAGAACAAGTGGGAGAAGAGATAAATAAATAGAATAGACTATAAATATGTAATTTAAACAGACTTCTAGAAGCACAAAAAATTCAAAGATTATAAATCATAGTCAAAACTACACACAGAACTTGGTATTCTGACATGAAAGGGAGTGGGAGTGGTCTCTAGGTGAGTACCTCTTATATATTGCTCCTGAGTATCAGCCCAGATTATAAGCTCATTGATTCAAGATCTTTCCTTTGCTAAAACGATATAAACCTTATTACACAGAGTAATATACCACATTATAAACTAAGCATTTAGATTCTTTAAATGATTACAAGTCCTGAATCATAAGAGAAGATAGGCAATTTCCTAGCTAGCATAACAGAAAAGAAAGTAAAGAGGTTTCTCATGTGTATGGCATATATTACAATGACCACAGAAAACATGTCTAAATTTATATAATGTGAACCTTAATCAGGTAAAAAATTATAAGAATCAGAACTTGGTACTCAATTGTATCATTCCTTTCCTTTTCCGTGTTTGTAGTTTATTTTTATTTTGGTGTAAGTTGGTCTTAATTGAGGAATTCTCAGTTTTTCTGCTGCTGGTATTTGTGTTTCCTTGCCTGAGGAAATGGATGATAAGGAGTCCAGGGAAGTCATGTTGTGATAATTTGGGTAAGTTATCTTTCCCAAGCTGAAGTCTATTCTATTACATTATGAGTCTAAGAGTCATGAAGTTGGGTGTTTCCTGGAAGTTTGAGATTTTGCATGGTCATTTGTCTGTGTAGCATCCAGTAATAAAGGTCAGGTTTGCAAATATTATGAATTTTCTGGTCCAAGTACTCATCTGATATTTGAATTTTCCCTGCAGCATTTCTACCAAGTGGCAAACTATCAATCTCTGTAGTGATCTTTCCAATCCTTGATTTCCTGTTCTTCTATAGAATCTCCCGTTGTTTCCAGTTTTATCCTTTGATCATCAGAGCAAACCTAAAGTGTTCCATTACCCCTGCCAATAATGCTTTTTTTTCCACCTTTACAAGACACAGTCATGCTGATTTTTTAAAATCAAATTTTATCTCTTCTATAATTATTCTTTTGTTATTAAAATAATCTTAAAATTCCTTCTCTAGGAAAATCAGTTGCCCTCTTCATTATAATATTGTAGACATTGTTCCCAGCACCACTATAGAAGTTACCACATTAGACATGGTTAATTGTATAAACATTTCTTTCTCTGCTAAATTTTAAGCTACGTTAGATCCCATATCACTGTCACCTTGCACTTCCTAGTACAATATCTTGAATAAATAATGAGTATAAGCAAAATACGCTGAAGTTAATTTATTTGAAAATATTCCCAGCTCAGTAGCCATTTATATGGCGATGAGCTTCTCAAAGAAGAGTAGCATAAAACACAAGACAAAACAAGCAAGATTTCATATTCTTGCCATAAAGCAGTCTGCAGAATTTTCTATATACAATTATTTGTTATGAAAGGAGAAAAACCAAGCTATCACCAGCTATAGCTAATGCCCTTGAGCAGCCCCAAACCAACATCTCAATCCAATTTAAGAGTATGCCTAAAGAAGTAATGAGAACAGCATTTATTCTGAACAGACTATATGATGACCAGTTGGAGAGCTTTTGAGTTTCTTCTAATATCCGCAGAAGAATCCCAAACTAATATATGCTGGTAACTACCAAGTCAAGCCAGTGACCAGATCTATGGTCATTTGGCAAATGTTGGGTCTTCACATGTTATGGAAATGATTTCCTCTAGTGATTAGTAGTTGTCTATTTCTAAAGCAGTTTTGTTGTAAAGAAAATAATTAAACTATTATTACTACAGGTGACACAGATTTTATTGTAGTTAAGAGTGTAGTTAAGAGTTTAGGGCTAAAGAGATATTACTTAGATCTTTGATCTGCAGAGGTCACATAGAAGGACCTTAGATAGTAAAATAGCTTATCTTTGTTTTCCTTTTCTCATCTGAAAAATGGAGTTATTTATCTCCAACTAATGTTTTCTAGATTATATAGCATATTTAAAGTACTTAGCTAAATGCCTGGTACTTAGTAAATACTCAAAACCTGTCAACTCTCATTATCATCACCATCATCATCATCATCACTATTAGTAACAAGAAACTCAGTGATTTATTATGGGTCTATAAAACAAAAGACATACTAACAAATTAATGTTAAGTGTCAGATGAAAACTGAATAAATATTTATTTATTTTTCAGTTTTCAGTTTCAGGTGGGGTGCATAGGGACTGGGAGGAAATTTCTTCTTGACATTTTTTCCTCCTTCTGTTTATCAGTCAAGAGTATTGGATACAGTAAGAAAATAACAAAGCTTTAAAAATAACTTTATAAATTCCTCCTTGTGCATGTGTCCATCTTTGTATGCTGTTTCCTTTAGATTGCAAGGACCTTTAGGCCAGAGACTGAATTTAACCTAGTGTTTAATATGGGCATTTATTTATTCAGTCTTAAAACTTCACTCTTGAATAAGCTGCCTTGGAGCTAAGGAGATCAGGCATCCCATTTTTTGAGGGATTATTTTATTTTTTAGTACATTTGATGGGTGGCCTGTGAAATCCTAAAGCACAGCAATTTCTCCTCCCCACTTTTTTTTCATATTGCAAATATGCTTACTCTAGTGTAGTAGGATTGTCATTCCTGGGTTCAGGTAGTGGCTCTGCAGTCAATACTTCTTTAGCATTATATAGCACAACTCTGCCCAGTCTCTCTAACTTTACAAGTTATAGAATTAGTGAATGAATGAACATTAAGCATTTTCTTTGGACTAGGCCCAGAGCTACATATTTTGAAATATATTATTTCAGTTAATCATCAAACAACCCCAAAGATGCATATTACAACTCCCGTTTTACAGATGAGAAAATAGGCTGAGAGAAGTTAAGTGATTTACCTAAGGATGTTCCAGGCGGAGGACAACAAGTTGAGAGGCAAATTTGGAATTGTTGGAGCATAGAGTGCTGGGAAGAAAGCAAGTGGAGGAGGTTCAGCAAAATAGATCTGGAAAGGCAAGCAAGGGATGTAATATGAGACACTTTTTCACCATGCTAAAGCATTTGACTTTTATCATGGAGATTAGAGGCTTTCAAATTTAAGATTCATTGACATCATCTAGTATGACTATTAAAAATGCAAATTATTGCTATAATCCACCACTCTGGTTCAGTAAGTCTGAAGTGGGGACTAGAATCTGTATTTTAATAAGCAGACCAAGTTATTCTGTTGGTTTGCAGTCTGTGGCCAATGGGGAGCTTTAGAAGGATATTTTACAAGTGAATTTCATCGTTCTTGGGGAATGAGGAGGATAGATAATGAAGATACTAAATTAGAGGTAAGAAACCATTTAGATCACTGGTTCTCAAACTTGTCTGTATATAGGAATCACCTAGAAAGCTTTAAAAAATACTCATGCCCAGGTTCCACTCTCAGAAATTAAAATTTAATCAGTGTGTGGTACAGTCTTGGCATTTTAAAGTTCCCATAATAATTTTTATATGCAGCAAATTTGAGAGCCGCAGTTTAGGAGGTTATTGCAATAGGAAACATTGCAGCTCTGAATTAATGCAATTGTCAGTCCATTAACATTTCTGGGTAGATTAGAAAGTAGAAGTTATTTCTCCAAATGACTCTTGGTAGCCTTGTGCCAGGGCCTTGGGCTCTGCTGAACACCTTCTTGGTGCATTGCCTAACACAGCAACCTGGAAAGGGAGGTAACAGAGATGTGAATAAAGCTAGAGAGGAGCAGAGAGAGACTGGTTCCCAGCAATGTGGTTTCAGTCTTACCGCTGTCTACTTGAAGTCCCTACTTTAGTCCCCTCTGGTCTGGTTATTCCCTGGTTGGGAGAGTTGATTAGCTTGACAAATGTAGCTGAATGGTAGTGGGTACTTGGGATGTTATGTTGAAAATTATTTTGAGGTCAGGTCAGGAGTCAGCAGGAAAAAGACCCCAGTTAAGTAAAACTTTCTGCCAGGGGATGTGAAGGGGGTTATAGGAGCCTCAGGTCAGACATTTGTTATCCTGAGCAAGATGTTAATTATGAAAACATTCTCAGCCTAGACTTTATATGCAATTGTTCAAAGTCCATTTCTAAAAAACAAAGAAAAAATTCCCTGCCTTGACCTACCATGCACTGCTTAGGAGCAGATTTCTTGTATATAATGTTGTTGTTTATTTTTTGGTCTCCAACTGCTGTTCTACAAATCTCCCACTTTGTAGTAATTTGGGTAAGAATATACTGTATGGCTTCCTTTGCTTGTTCTTTCCAGGGAATGTATCCTGTTGTAATAGAAGAAGTCATATGCACATTCATTCTCTTAAGAAGGAAAATACTGTCCTCTGATATAAATGAAGACTGAGAGACTCTCCATCATGATTTTCTTTTATGGTTGCAACTATCTTTCATTGTAGGTTGCTTTCTGGAATTTTCTAACCCTAGGATTCCCTATGGTTAGTTGCTGGCTTATGCTATTTCAAACATACTTTTAGGGGGTAAATATGCATTTCCTGCAAAATATATAAGACAAAGAAATGGCATTAATTAAAAAAATCTTGTGTAGCGATATGTCTCAATAAAATAGTGGAGAAATTAGAAAAACCCTGTGTCAATATTATCTTACATTGGATAGTAACAATTCCATTTTACAGATAATAAAATTGAGACTCAGAAAAGAGAAAAGGAATGGGATTAACATTTCATGATCAGCAGATCTGGCATTCAGCTAAGTGTTTAATATACTTATTTCATTTATTCACAAAAGCTATGTGAATTAGGTGTTATCATGTGCTCTGGTCTGAAAGTTCCTCAAAACTTGTATGTTGAAACTTATCCCCATTGTAGTAGTGTTAAGCAGTGGGGCCTTTTAGGAAGCAATTATATCATGAGGACTCCACCCTCATGAATAAATAACTGCCTTATAAAAGGCTTAGAGGGAACTAGCTTAGTCCTTTTCTGCCCTTCCATTCCTTCCACCATGTGAAGACATGTCTTCCTCTCTCCAGAGGATGCAGTAACGAAGCACTATCATGGAAGTGGAAACTGGGCCTTCACCAGATACCAAACCTGCTGATGCCTTGATCTTGGACTTGTCAGCCTCCAGACCTGTGCAGAAATAAATTCTTTTTTAAAATAAATTACCCAGTCTGTGTTTTTTTGTTATGGCAGCATAAATAGATAAGACATCATCCCTATCTCATGGATGAGGAAACTGAACATCAGAAAGGTAAAATACCTTGTCCAAGGTCAGACAGCTAGAAGTAGTGAAAATACCACTTAAATTTTGCTTTGACTTACTCCAAAGCTCCTAAAACCTGGGAGATCCATGACCTTCTGACTTCCAGGCCAGCGTTTTTGCTTTGTCACCATCATAAGTTGCTGCTATTATCCTTCAAGTATCAGAATAGACTTAGCCTGCATCACATTTGACCCTAAGGTTAAGAAAGTGTTGTCTCTAGAGTTTTAGAGCATAATTTTACTAAAGACTTTAAGCTGAGAGCTCCAGAAGTTCTTGGGTTATACTTAACCTAAGGTATGAGAATAGTAAACCTGTGTAGAGCCTTGTGTTAGTCAATTCTCTCATTGCTATAAAGAAATTACTGAGACTGGGTAATTTATAAAGAAAAGATGTTTAATTGGCTCATGGTTCTGCAGGCTCTGCAGGAAGCATGATGCTGGCATCTGCTTAGCTTCTGGGGAGACTTCAGGAATCTTACAGTTATGGTGGAGGGAGAAGGGGGAGTAAGTACTTCACATCACTGGAGCAGGAGAAAGAGTGGGGAGGTGCTACACACTTTTAAACGGCCAGATCTCGTGAGAACTCTGTCACAAGAAGAGCACCAATGGGGATGGTGCTAAACCATTCAGGAGAATCTGCCCCCACGATCCAGTCACCTCCCACCAGGCCCCACCTCCAACATCAGGGATTCAATTCAACATGAGATTTGGTCGGGGACACAGATCCAAACCATATCAAGCACTTAGTATGTGCCTGACACTCTTCTAAAGTACTTTACACATATTAACTCATTTAATTTCCCTAACAACTACTGTAGTAGGTGCTATCCTCAGTCACATGGTACAGTGCAGGAAGCTGGAGCACATAGCCAGAGCCCAAGCCCCTGTTTTTAGCCATTTCTCCATGCTGCTCTCATGTATGACTTCCTTCGTCTCTTCTTCCCTCCAGCCTAACGAATGCTGCCCAGCAGACTGACCTTCAGATTACAGCTACTCACTGTTCACTCCGTTTTCTGACTGTACTTATCTTACATAACATCCCTCCTGGGATTTCTAAAATTATTCTTTTCTTTCTCTTTAAAAGAACAGTGCCGTGGTACAGATCTTGGGGTCATGCTGGCTAGAGTCTTCCACTTTCCATCATTGCTTGAATTGCATGTTACCCTGTATCTGCTTTAGACTCATCTATTTTGCTTTCTCTGCTTTGGGTTTGGTTTTTCTACAGGCATAGAATCTATAATCTCCAAAGAATAATTTTCTTCACATTATTTTACGTTTCTGAGAATGCTTTTAATGGTAGATATTTTAATGTTCTATTTTAAGGAAATGACAGGCCCTTTAGCTAATCCGCTTGCAGTTAGATTTATTTGCTATCTGAGCCTCCAAAGATCAAGCTGTTTTTTTTTTAACTGACAATGGAAAGTATATTAATGTTTCTGGCAATATAGGTACTATATAAACTCAAGAGTTTATGCAGATTATTTTCTGAAATTGAAATTGATTATTTCCTATGAAGTTGATTATAGCTATTCAGATCATGAAAATAACATGTCAGTGCCTTTATTATTTTAGTGAGTGGAATTGCTTTGCTTTTTGTGGTAAAATAGCAATTTCATGATGTAACTTTTAAAGTATACTTGAGTCTTTTTTTTCCTAAATAGCCATTTTCAGAGGGATGATCTATGGCTTGTCAACTTACAGTATAACTGATATAAAAAGTTTGTGATGGCAACCCTAAATGTTTTATCACCTGTCAGAAATTTCAATGATAGTAAAAAGTAACATCCTTTAAATTAATTAGACATGATTAGGACTTCAAGCCCAGAGGCCACATCATTATGCAAAAATTATAACAGTTAGCTCTTTAAATTACCATTAAATTGATTCTTATGTTAATTGATATCTCACTTATAACCCTAGATTTAATTTATATAAGATCTTCAGAAATAATAAGGTGTAATGAAATATTATTTTGAAAAAATTCTTTTGAGGAAAAACACACTGAAAAATTGATTATTATATTTGACTCTAGGTAGAATTTCTGTACTAGAATAAAGTTAATTTCTCAGGAAATGGCATGGCTTCCATTCATCTGCTGTGTTTGCACAGGCCCCCACAAACACCAACAGAAGCTGCACGTATAGTTCAGTGGGGTAATTTTTTTCCCCAGTGAGCACTGTCTTATCTTCTCCTGTCTGACACGGGAAACAGGGTTTAATTTAACCATTTGAGATGCAGCATGTACTGTGACACATTTTGGAAAAGAAGGGTAATGTGACTGTGCACAGAGTCGACTTTTGAAGATAGGAAGTGACATATATTTCAGAGAAGAACTGACACCCTGGGGTAGAATTAACGAGTAGAGTATCACCCACAGGGTTTGAATAAGCAGGTGCTGATGAAGTACAGGTTTGAAGTTAAAATACTAGTTGCAAGCAACTTGGAATTAATTGTTCTTTAAGGACACATTGGGATGAACTGAGGCATAGCCTCAGTTCAGGTACATAACCACATCATGCCTTTTTTCCGCCTCAGGTGACTAGTTCTGAATCTGTGAGATGGCAAAACAAAATAAAATGTTCTGGGCTCATTTAGAGCATCGAGTTTCTCCTAACTAAAATACCTTTATATTAGTATTTTGAAATTTCTTACCATATTGCAAATTCCATGTGTACTAGGAAATATAGCTTATCAGTATTATATGGGCCTAATTCCTGGGGTTTGGTTTTCAATTGCTTAAGAATGTCCCAAGGAACCTCTAATTTGCTTTGTGGATTTTAGCAATAATGATATTCAAATTGTAAAGTGCAATCACAATATTGCATATGACAAGCAACTGTATTTATAAGAATGGAATTAGGATTGAGACATCCAGAAAAAACTGTTGGAGATGGGAACTTTTAGTTTTTAGTGCAGGCTAAACTCCCCCATAAATGGACGCATTTCCTCATCTTCATGGCTAAGATCTTCATTCGTGTTTATATTTTTGTTTTGTTTCTGTTCTGTTTTCTTTATTTTCCACACCTTGTCACAACCCAGGGACTAAGCAGAGACGCATCTAAGAGGCAAGAAAGGTCAGTACCCACGAATACACAATAGGAAACAAGCATGGTCTGAGATAGGAGACGCAGATGATGCTGGTACAGGAGCTTGTGAAGAGGGGATATAATATCTAAAATGTCCAGAAGTCATAATGCAAGGAAGGTGCTGAGATGGTGTGTCAGTTCCTAACTGCCTGGAAGAATATTTCCATCACTGCAGAAAGTTCTATTGAGCAGTAGTGCTGTCTATCACCCGTTGAGCAGTGCTGCCTACTCAGACGTCTGAATTTTAGTTCTGGAGCTTCTCCAAACTGCTAAATTTTGATAACCTCAACAACCTCTTCCTAGTTGCTTTCTGAACTTGCTACCTCCATGATACCTTTTTTTTTTTTTTTTTTTTTTTGCCTTTTCAGTTTTTTTAATTTTTGTTTTGCTTTCTCTCCAGTCTCTTCACTTCCTCCAGTCAACCTCTCCAGTCCCGGCTCTTCCTCCC
>NW_016808026.1:1742552-1749841 GCF_001698545.2 Rhinopithecus bieti
AAAAAAAAAAAAAAAAGAAAATGCAGGTCTTCTTTTTCAAAAAGCATAATAAAAGTGCCATAAACATACATAGTAAGATTTCTTTGGTCTTTCTCTCTCTTTTTTTTTTTGGGAGATGGAATCTCGCTCTGTTGCCCAGGCTGGAGTGCAGTGGCACGACCTTAGCTCACTGCAAGCTCCACCTCCTGGGTTCATACCATTCTCCTGCCTCAGCCTCCCAAGTAGCTGGGACGACAGGTGCCCGCCACCACGCCTGGCTAATTTTTGTATTCTTACTAGAAATGGGATTTCACCAGGTTAGCCAGGATGGTCTCAATCTCCTGACCTCGTGATCTGCCTGCCTTGGCCTCTCAAAGTGCTGGGATTACAGGCGTGACTTTCTTTCAATTTTTGATGATGTTCTTTACTTGCTTTTTAATGCCAGTCTAACTAAAACAGAATTTTAAATTAAAAAATTAAATTTAAAACATTAGCATGAGTTTTACTGGTGGTCTTTACATTGTGCAATGCCAGTTTTAACTGCAAATATCAGAGCATTTAACTCATCTGTGCAATCTCTGACATCACACAATTTGTATTTTGTGGCTCATTCCTGGAAGATGTCTGCAGAGGGTCAAGTAGGACAGACTTAAACTCATGAAGTCTGGAAGGAAGAAGAGAAGATACTTCCAGGCATACGGTTTGGCTAAGGGAGTGCTTTCAGGCATGGTGTTACACACAAGAGCCCAGGACGTGCCCCATAATGCAGAGGGATAAGCCTGATGGCTTTCCCTATCTCATTGGCTACGGAATTAATGTGGTACATATCAGCCAGAGATGGGATCTGGGGAAGTCAGATCAGGTAAAATCCTTTGTTATGGGACTGACACTGGACCCAAAGCAGAAAGGTAGCCCCCTAAAGATCTTTAAACCTCAGTACTGGAACACACTAGGTGTCTAGATGGGTGTGAGTAAGAGGCTTACCCCATCCAGATAGGGCCTCTAGCCAGCCACCTACATCAAAGGCTGTGCTGCTGCCAGCCCAGGGAGGGCATAGCTGCTCCCAAGCCCTGCTCCATGAAGCCATGTAATACATGCTCCCAACCCTAACCCTCCTGCTTCCATGCCCAGGCTCATGCTGGGGCTGGAGGGTGGCAGTAGTCATTGGGCAGGGTTGTAGAGAGGGAGGCTCATCAGGGTATGGGCACCAAAATGAGGAAGAACAGGTGGGTGAGTATGCAATCTGGGAAGATGTCAAAGGGTGGGACCATGTGTGAGCTGAGGCTCAGAATGTACTCTTAAGTGCTTAGAATGTACTCTCTCATTCCATAGGACTTCACTTACAAAACACAAATTCAATCATAAAATTATTAAGAATTTTAATTGTAATACAGTGACCACAGAGCATTAAACTCCATGTGTGGGATCCTCCTGAGCATGGGGTCCTGTGCGAGTACATTAATCACATGTATGTGAAGCTGATCCTGATTAAAATGACATATGTAGTTCTGTCTCCTGATGGGACCCTGACTGATGTGGGTGGGAAACCAGAAATTGGGTTAACTCTTGAAAAGAAGAGCATAGAGCAGCAAAATTTTGCTCAATGTTTTCTCCTCCCCTGACATTCCCATCTGCACACATATTAGTTGGCTTTTCAACACAGAATTATTTGGGGCCTCCTTTCACCGCTGACATTTTTCAGTTGACTCCAATGTTCATTGGCACATTCTTTTTTAAATGCAAAATATTAGGAAGTTGATTTTCTTTATTACTATTGTTTCATCTCTGCTCCCTTCAACTTTTACCTTCTCCAGATGCCTCGATTTTACCAAATTATCTCAAGAATAAACATTTCCATACAAAATTACTTCTATTTCTATTTCTGTCTTTGACATACTTTTGTCTGTCACTTGTGAAATAGTGTTTTCATAAAGCAAGAGCATTTTAAGTGTTGCATCTTACTCTGTGTAGAATGTTTAAGTTGTGAGACTCGACACATAAATTTCAAAGAGGCTCATGCTCCATGCAACTTTCATAAGGATTTCCAAATTCCTTGGGTGGCAAATATGCATACCTATACTTTATGCTCTGTATCTTTTGCTATATTGACTTTGGTGTCTTGCAGGAGCAATTTTCAAGCTAATGTTTCTGTATAGGCTGGGTGCTTGATCCTTTGGAGGTAAGAAGGGACCTGGCTTTCTTTCCTCCCACGTATCTAATCGGAAATGACCTGGAGTTTCTTTCTTTCCCTTGTACTTAGGGCATTCTTTGCAGGCTTGCTGGCTAGCTTCATGATCTCTCCTATACCAGCGCTTCCTAGTTTTTTTTCAACTCTGACACTGAGTTTGTTGGGGGTAGAATTATAGGCCCAGTAAAAGTTTAATCTAGATTGAATTTAATATGTGACATCTGTTGCAATACAAGAGCAAACAGAGGGTGGAGCTAGATTTGTTTTCTGTTCATTCAAACCTTGAATCACATTTTTGTTCCCAGTCAACATATATCCACATTCATAGAGTCAACGTTTACCAATAGATTTCTACATTTGAGTTCAAATGAGGAACAAAGTCAGCTAAGGAAAATTTAAAAATCCATGTCATTTGGCCAAATAAAGGAGAACTTTGGTATCTTCCAAGAAGTCCAAATTCACTAGTTGAAAAGCAGTTATTAGTAGGCTTAAGTGGCTGGGAAAATAACAGGAGAGTTTTGCATTTGAAGAGATGAATAATTGTAAGGAGAGAGACTAGCAGAAGCTAAATAATTGTCCTTTTCACCTGAACATATGCCTGAATTAAGAAGAGAATCTGGGAAAAGACAGAGGAGATTTCTACCTGAGGACTGTTTCTTCCCAAAACAGAGCCAAGAAAGAACCAACCATATTGAAAAGGGCATTTTTGATTAAGATAAGTCATGTAAATATTGTACAGGTATCTGCAGAAAATGTTTCCTCTCAGTAGGGAAACAATCTGCTTTCCCAAGACAGAATTGATCACATGCGCATTTCCAGGATAGACAGCCTGCTGCAGACTTCACTACAGGTTGCTGAGGTGTAAATGTAGAGAAGGTGATGCATCTGATAGTTTTGCCCCCGTGATGATCATGAGTACACACCAAGGAATATTAAGCACTTATCTGACATCTGAATCTATTATTTTCATTGCAAATGTACAATGACTGATTTTCAGGAATAAAATTGGAGGCTCATTCCATGCATTTTTTTCTTCTTATAATAATAAATAAGCCATAGTTATTTTCTTCCAAATATGTAGCTTAAAGCTTTAATTGAGAAACATTTTGTTTTTAGAACTCATTTTCTATACTGATTTTTCCCTTATTTTATTCAGACAAATTTTCATATTATATTTTATAAAATACTATTTTATGTAGAATTTGGAATGATGGACTTAATCATCTCCTGGTATGTTTTTATCCCAGAAATGTGACTATTTCATGCTATGGTCTAATTGTTTTTAGTGTAATATGCATTGTGTGCATATAATATAAATATATAATATGCATATGAAAGTTTACACATATACTGTTTATTATTCTAAAGGTAAAATATTTCAGCGCTGTTACGTCTTTGAGTCAGTAGACACTATAAATCAGCCACATTATATGAAACATCTGCTCTAATTAGGGTGTTCTTTAAAATGTATATTTCTTCATTATGCTTAAATATCAGCCATCTTGGTATTCACCTTTCCATTATTTATGGCACTGGGAAAAATATCAGATGGATTGGATTAGGCCTCAGGTTAGACAGCATTTTAAATCAGTGCTTGTATCTATGATGTTACCTTTGCAAGATGCTTTGGGAGGTAGTTGATTTTTCAATTATGTGACTACAGAGAAAAGCTAAAAATATTTGTATTTGCTTTCCTTGTTTGTATTTTTTCAGCTTGTTAAACTGGGATCTGCTTTGTCTAGGTTATTTGAAAGCTCATCATCATCCAAAGAAATGTGGTTTGCAAATTAAAACAGTAACATCCACAATTTCCCCTAGAGAGACTTGCTTCTGCCCTGCCAGCGGCAGTATCACTGAGTAACAAATAGTTAGAAGGTTTCTCTCAGCTGCTACTGTGTTTATGAGGATATGAGCACTGGCAGGCAGGGACCTGTCCTCTGTAGATGCTAATACAAACTAATGTGAACCATAGTCACAAATTTCTTTTTGGAGAAATGGGATGACTGTTATTACTACTAGATTGTTTGCCAAAGGCAAAAAGCAAACAACAATAACAAAATCTTTCTGATCCCTCCACTGTCTGCTTCATTAAGTGATGCTCCAGACCTCAGCTAAATACATTCCCTCTCTGGCCCTAATATTGCAATGCTCATTCCTATCAAAGTAGAAGCATTGGCCAAGTAAAGGCAGTAGAACCACAGCCTAAGATTGAAAGCCAGTTGTGTTTTTGTTTAGCTTTGTTCTGCATTTTTGATTGTATGCTTGATATGTGTGCTTAAGCAAATTTAGAATCTTGAAAAGTAACGCATCATCCACAATCACTCTGATGACCCTTGGAGAACTCAGAACTAGGACAGGGAAGAGGAGTATAAGGAAACCTGTGCATGTGTGTACACTTGAAATTACATGAAAAACTATCAGTATCATTCTGAAATCACTCTTTATTGTGTATGTATGTTGTTGCTTGCATTTATGTAATTATCTCCGCTGCTATCTTTCATTATTTATAAAATAAACACTGGTGGTGCTATATGCCAGTTTGTGTGATTATGCTAACATGAAAATATTAATTAGCCTCAAACATAAAGTATAAATAGACAACTATAGGCACAGAGTAAGACGAAATCTGTTTAGTGGATTAGGTTTACAGAGAAAGTTAGATTGAGGGCCAGTGTTCAAGCTAATGAGAAGATGGAAAAGTATTCCTGAAAGAGTGAGTGATACGAAAAAGATCCTGGCCATGGGAGGCTAATTCCAGAATTCAATCATATCTCAGAATGCCTGAAATCCAGGATGGATGGGAGACAGTGAAATCTGATTTTTCAAATGATTTCAATGACACATCAGAAGGAAAGGACAAGCAGTTGGTTCTGTGACTTTTTCTCTAGCTTCAGGAATATGTGAGGGTTTGAATCTCCTTGGCAATATTAATTCAAGAAGTTGTTAGCTGTTTACCTGTATTGGATTCAAGATGAATGAGAATCTGTCTAAGAGTTATCAGATGAAACACACCTGTACATCATTGTCCAGATGTGTATTTAGTAATGAGTGGCTGGTATTGATAAGATGGGGCAACACTAGAGAATGAGTGCTAGTTATACACCTTGGAGAAGCCACATGGCTAGCTAGGTATAAAAGCTGAAGAGATCTCTGATTATCTACTCACAGTGAGCCTTGTCTATAGTGATCACACACAACTTGAATGCGAAATGATCAAGATATTGGAAACTGCCTAGAAGTCACTAGGCCTCTTTTTCGGTGTTGTTTTGCATACAGCTGTTTCCTTTCCTGACTTCTTTCTTAAAGCTGGGTATACTCAGTGCCAGGTAAAACTAGTAATCTTGTAAATTAGATGTCAGTCTGGAATCAAGACCTGTGCTGTTAGTAGAACAGAGTGGGAGTTGCAGATGATAGATATTATCTGCACATGCAATTATCATTTTTCATCGTAAATATTTCATTTCTCAGTATAAACATAAAAATTAAAATTAAAGTCTCCAGTTAATCTAGAGATAAGTATTGCTAATATATCCTTGAGATTCAGATACATCTATATCTAATGATTATGAATTTCATACATTTATTCTTTTATATATTACTTTTCTCATGTGTGCTTTTATATTGCTAAGGGTAAATATGCATCATTTTTAATGGCTGCATAGAATTCCATTGTGTGGCTCTTGCATGATTTATTTAACCAGCCCCAATAAATACAACTGCTAATTTTTCACTATCAAATTCAATACCATCTTTATATATGTTTATATAAATTGCTTTTCTAAAAATTCTTATCAATGTATAATTCCCCAAAATAGTATATGCAAAGGTCATCTACCCATTCTTCTGCCCACACTGAATTTACGTTTAAGAAGACTCTTGCCAGCTTAATAGTTGGAAAATATCTTTTTGTTGGTATTTGTGTTTTCTAAATACTCTTAATATAAAATGGAAAATTATAAAGACAAAGGTGAGTATCATTCAAAATTCTGTCACATAGAGATAACTATGTTAAAATCTTGGTGCTTAGCCTTCTGAACACTTTTCAATGCATACATGCATATGATTTTTCAAAATAAATGGGACTATACAATACATGCTATTTTCACTCAACAATGTATTTATAAATAATTTCTAATGACAAAATGATATTCTATTGTGTGCATTTCACAATTTCCCTATTGTTCAACATTTATGTTGTCTCTTATCTTTCTGCTATTATATAATAATGCTGTGATGAACATCCTTATATACAGTGTTACACACTTGTCCAATTATTTTCTTAATATCCTTGTCTAAAAATGAAATTGCTGGGTAAGAGTATATTTTATATATGCATATATATATTCAAATTGTCTTTCATAAATACCAATTCCTACCTTTATCAGCAGTGTATATAAAAATCCATTTCTTCACACTCTAGCCAACACTGGATGTAATAATATTCTAAATCTATACCAATATAATAGGGAAAAGGTGTTTTAAATTATACATTTGAGATTCAGTGGGATTATTCTTTACTATTTATTGACCATTATTATTTCCTCACTTGTAAATTGCTTTCTGATGACCTTTGTTCATTTTCTAGTAGGTAGTTAATCTTTCTTTTGAAGAATTCTATAAATATTAGAGGATATTAACACTTTACTATGATTGTTGCTCAACTTTTAATTTTAATTATGACCATTTTTCTGAGCTGAATTTTTAATACTTATTTAGAAAAGTCTACCAACCTTTTCTGATATGCTTTCTGCTGTAGAATTTTCCTCACTCTAAAATTATTGAATTATTTTAATTTTTTCTTACAGTGTTTGATTTTAATCTAGAAGTCAGTGATTAATTCATTTAGCAATTTTTGTTTCTGAATTTCCCAGTGACATTATAACTCTTCTACCTCCTCCATCAATTTGAGGTATTATTTTTCTCATATATTAATTACTTTATACATGCATATATGTTTATCGTTTCTGTCAATAGTGTTTAAAAATAAATTTTAGGCTGGGCGCGGTGGCTCATGCCTGTAATCCCAGCACTTTGGGAGGCCGAGGCGGGCGGATCACAAGGTCAGGAGATCGAGACCACGGTGAAACCCCGCCTCTACTAAAAATACAAAAAAAAAAAAAAA
>NW_016808026.1:1750097-1756040 GCF_001698545.2 Rhinopithecus bieti
GATCGCGCCACTGCACTCCAGCCTGGTGGACAGAGTGAGACTCCGTCTCAAAATAAATAAATAAATAAATAAGTAAATAAATAAATTTTAATGGTAGATAGACCATGTCCTTTTAATACTTAGTCTTCCATATAAATGTTGGAGTATTGTTGCTTCGTTCCAATTGTAAATTTATTGAGATTTTTCAGAGACCTTGCATACAAATAATACATTTATTGATAATCTTCACGTTCATAATATCAAGCCTTCTCATCTAAAAGTAATTACCAATTTAGTTAAGGGTTCTTTTATTAGTCTTATGAAATGCTTATATCTTTTAAAATATATTTTGTGTATTTGTTGTTAATTCTTATGCTTTTTAATGTATGGTATTTACCAATTAGGTTTTATATACATATGCATACATATATCCATATGTGTATATTTAAATTTATATTGAAAAATAACACATGTATTTTAAAAGTACAAAAACATACTAAGTTACAAAAAAAACTAATCTTGTAACATGTGAACCCACTTAACTATCACTAAAGTCAAGACATAATATTTTTGTTCTAGAAATTTAGTAATATGCCCCTCTCCTATCATGACCATCTTCCTCCTCTCAGAGACAATCAGAAACTTTACTTTTATGATAGCACCTTGCCTTTATTTATAATTCTATCATGTATGTGTACATTTCTAATTAATATGGTTTTGTTTTGCTTAATATTTAACTAAAATGAATGACCATTATATTTTCTATCCAAACTTGCATAATTTGTTACCTTGATACTTTAAGTGATATTATTTTCAATACTTTAGCTGATTTTTCCTTTGTTAAAGAAATAATATAATAGCTTGGGCAATACAGCAAGACCCCATGTCTGCAAAATAAATTTTAAAAAATTTAGTTGGGCATAGTGGGACATGCCTGTAGTCCCAGGTACTTGAGAGGCTGAGGAGGGAGGATTGCTTGAGCCCAGGAGGTTGAGGCTACAGTGAATCATGATTGTAACGCTGTCCTCTAGCCCAGGTAATAGAGTGAGACTCCGTTGCAAAACAAAAAACAAACAAACAAAGAAATAATGTAAGTCTTATGTTGTGTGTAAATTATGTTAGTCACGTTCTCTTTTCCAACATTTATAATGCTCATTTAATTTTTTAACTTTTTGACTAATAACGTTGGTTACAGCTGAAGAGAACAATAATAAATAATGGTAGTAGTGGGGACTCCCAGTTTTGTTCCTGACATTAATGGCCATACTTTGTTAGTATTTCATCATTATTATGGTGCTAGTGGTGGTTTCGAGATATATATGTGTATCACATAAAGCAAGATCTTTATATTCTTATTCTCCACAACATGTTCTTCAGAACAAATATAAAATATTATCACGGGACGTTTTGCTGTCACTCAAGGCAATCATTTGGTTTTGTTGTTTTGCCTGCTGAATAAAATATGTGTGTATGTATACATACACACACACACACACACACACACACACGTATATATTCTGGAGGATGTCTTTTATACTATTGATAATGCCATCTGAAAACATTATATTCCTTTATTTAATATTCTTCAGGAAAACTGAATCATTTTCTTCACACTTCTTACTTTACATTTCTTAATTTTACTTATAGTGATGCTATATTTTTGTAGAGCCTGTGAATGGGATCTTTTAAAATTATAATTTATACATTTGAGTTTTATAATTTTTTATATCTGGACCTATAAGAAGTTCTCCTATTAGATCTAACGGCTTTTCTATTTACTTTTAAAGTTTTCCAGTAAATAATTATAGCATTTGTAAATAGTACTCATTTTTATGTCTTCCTTTTAAATATTTATAACTTTGGAACTTCTGCTGCTGGTTAAGATGAAGTAACAGGGTTAGATTTACTCTCCTACTCTAAACAATAAAAGAATTGGACAAAATATATGAAACAATGACTTCTGGACATTTAGAGAAAGACAATGCAGAACTGTGTTCCCCAAGAGAAGGGAAATAAGCAAAGTGAGTCCTCTAATTGTACCAGCTTTCTGGCTGAAGGTAGTTTACAGACTGCAGTGCAGGGAGGGAGTAACCAAACAGAGCCTGGTCAATTAAGGAGAAATATATTAGAGCACGGGGATGTTGGCAAGCTAAGGTTTGCTTAATACTGTAGAGGAGGAATCTGCAAGCATAGAAAGAGCCCCTCTTTCTATGTGCAGGTGTCCAGAGCTCCTCTCAAGTCTTTGGATAAGTACTGATTTGCACCTGTGTGACAGAAAACTACCTAAGTCAGGAAAAAAAAAAAAAAAAAAAAAAAAAAAAAAATGAGTGAGCAGCAGTAGTACACAGCAGAATTTCCTAAACTCATAAGAGCTGGGATGATTTATGTTTCCAAGGGCCTGAGTGGAAAGATGTCAAAATATATGAGGCATTGAATAGAGTTCCAGAAAGGTATTGTCATAATAGTGGGACTAAGTTAGCATTAGATTAAAGATTCTGTGGATTCACCCCAAAGTATCTTCAAAACCATCTTTTATAATATCCAATTTTAAGTGTTCTCACCACGAAGAAATGATAGTTATATGAGATGATGGATGCTAATTGGCTAATTATCACAAAGAAATGATAATTATGTGAGATGATGGATTTAATCATTTCAAAATGTATACATGTATTGAAACTTCAAACTCCATACATATCAACAGTTATTAAAATATACAATTATTATTTTCAATTAAAATATAATTTAAAATATAAAGAAAATAATTCCAAGAAGTTTAGCTGCATGCTAAAACACAACACTATTTAAGGAACTCAAAAAATTCGGCATCTAACAATGTCAAATTGATATTTTTTACAATACAATACAATATTAACAAAAATACAAAGAAGCAAAAAATTTGACTCACAACTAGGAGAAAATCAATAAAAAAAATTCAGAAATAACAGGGATGGTGAAATCAATATAAAAGGCATTAAGACAGTTGTAAGTATGCTTATATGTTCAAATAGGTAGAGGCAAACAGAATGATGGTAAGAAAAATGAACCATATGCAAAAGCACAAATGGACTAGTGATTAAAAATATATTATCTGAAACAAAAATTGCATGATGAGATTAACAGATTAGACACTGAAGAAATATATTATCAGTGAATGTAAATATATAGTAATAGAGCTATCCAAAATAAATCACAGAGGAAAAAAGACTGGACAAATGAAACAGACTGTCAATATATATCAAATAGCATAACATAATGTATAATTGGAGTCCCAGAAGGAGGGGAAAAAGGTGAAGCAGTACAATAATGGGAAATAATTCCAAGTTTGATAAGTGTATACATACATCTAAGAATCTCAAATCATTCCACATGAAATAAACACATTAAGCAAAGTCAGAGTACTTCATGTAAAATTTGATATACCAGGTGTGGTGGCTCACACCTGTAATCCCAGCACTTTGGGAGGCCAAGGCAGACGGATCACGAGGTCAGGAGATTGAGACCATCCTGGCTAACACAGTGAAATCCCGTCTCTACTAAAAGTACAAAAAATTATCTGGGCGTGGTGGCGGGCGCCTGTAGTCCCAGCTACTGGGGAAGCTGAGGCAAGGAATGGCATGAACCCAGGAGACGGAGCTTGCAGTGAGCCGAGATCGCGCCACTGCACTTCCAGCCTGGGCAACAGAGCGAGACTCTATCTTAAGAAAAAAAAAAGATAAACAGTGATAAAGAAAAAGGTATAAAACAGGCAGAGAAAAGACACATTATGCAGAGAAACACACAAAAAATTGACAGTAGGCAACACTTTAGAAACTATGCAAGCCAGAAAATAATGGAGAAAGAGCTTAGATGTTCTGAAAGGAAAAACAAACAAACCTGTTTTTCTATGTTTCTTAACCCAGAAAAAAATTCTTTTAAAATGAAGACATTTTAGACAAACAGATGCTGAGAGAATTTATTATCACCAGAATTCTACCTGGAAATGTTGAAAAGAAGTATTTCAGGTAGAAGAAAATGGTGCCAAATGGAAATTTGGATCTATACCTGGGAATGAGGAACACCAAAAATAATAGGTACATAGGTAAATACCAAATAATTTTTTCCATTTATATATATATATATATATATATATATATAATACTTTAGGTTCTGGGGTACATGTGCACAACGTGCAGGTTTGTTACATAGGTATACATGTGCCATGTTGGTTTGCTGCACCCATCAACTTGTCATTTACATTAGGTATTTCTCCTAATGCTATCCCTCCCCCAGATCCCCATCACCCGACAGGCCCCCAGTATGTGATGTTTCCCTCCCTGTGTCCATGTAATCTCATTGTTCAACTCCTACTTATTAGTAAGAACATGCAGTGTTTGGTTTTCTGTCCTTGTGATAGTTTGCTGAGAAAATTCAGCATTATCCTGATACCAAAACCTAGCAGAGTCACAACAACAAAAGAAAATTTTAGGCCAATATCCCTGATGAACATTGATGTGAAAATCCTCAATAAAATACTGGCAAACCGAATCCAGCAGCACATCAAGAATCTTGTCCACCACGATCAAGTCAGCTTCATCTCTGGGATGCAAGGCTGCTTCAACATGCGCAAATCAATAAACACAATCCATCACATAAACAGAACCAATGAAAAAAACCACATGATTATCTCAATAGATGCAGAAAAGGCCTTCGTCAAAATTCAACACCCCTTCATGCTAAAAGCTCTTAATAAACTCGGTATTGATGGAACGTATCTCAAAATAATAAGAGCTATTTATGACAAACCCACAGCCAATATCAACTGAATGGGCAAAAACTGGAAGCATTCTCTTGGAAAACCAGCACAAGACAAGGATGCCCTCTCTCACCACTCGTATTCAACACAGTGTTGGCAGTTCTGGCCAGGGCAATCAGGCAAGAGAAAGAAATAAAGGGTATTCAATTAGGAAAAGAGGAAGTGAAAGTCAAATTGTCTCTGTCTGCAGATGACATGATTGTATATTTAGAAAACCCCATCATCTCAGCCCAAAATCTCCTTAAGCTGATAAGACACTTCAGCAAAGTCTCAGGATACAAAATCAGTGTGCAAAATCACAAGCATTCCTATACACTAATAACAGACAAACAGAGAGCCAAATCATGAGTGAACTCTCATTCACAATTGCTACAAAGAGAATAAAATACCTAGGAATCCAACTTACAAGGGATGTGAAGGACCTCTTCAAGGAGAACTACAAACGGTTGCTCAAGGAAATAAGAGAGGACTCAAACAAATGGAAAAACATTCCATGTTCATGGATAAGAAGAATCAATATCATGAAGATAACCATACTGCCCAAAGTAATTTATAGATTCAATGCTATCCCCATCAAACTACCATTGACTTTCTTCACAGAAGTGGAAAAAACTACTTGAAATTTCATATGGAACCCAAAAAGAGCCTGCATTGCCAAGATAATACTAAGCTAAAAGAACAAAGCTGCAGGCATCATGCTACCTGACTTCAATCTATACTACAAGGCTACAGTAACCAAAACAGCATGGTACTGGTACCAAAACAGAGATATAGACCAATGGAACAGAACAGAGTCCTCAGAAATAATACCACACATCTATAGCCATCTGATCTTTGATAAACCTGAGAAAAACAAGAAGTGGGGAAAGGATTCCCTATTTAATAAATGGTGCTGGGAAAATTGGCTAGTCATAAGTAGAAAGCTGAAACTGGATCCTTTCCTTACTCCTTATACGAAAATTAATTCAAGATGGATTAGAGACTTAAATGTTAGACCTAATACCATAAAAACTCTAGAAGAAAACCTAGGTAGTACCATTCAGGACATAGGCATGGGCAAGGACTTCACGTCTAAAACACCAAAAGCAACGGCAACAAAAGCCAAAATTGACAAATGTGATCTAATTAAACTAAAGAGCTTCTGCACAGCAAAAGAAACTACCATCAGA
>NW_016808026.1:1756687-1764310 GCF_001698545.2 Rhinopithecus bieti
ATCTGAAAAGAATTCACTGCATGAAATAAAAATAATAGCAATGTGTTTGGGCACTTATAGCATATGTAGAAATGAACTGTATGACAACAGTGGCACAAAGGATGGGAAGGAAAAATGAGAATATTATTTTAAAGAACCTGTGATAGGTTTAAGATGCATATTGTAAGCCTTATGGCACCCCAAAAAAAAAAAAAAGGAACCAAACCCAAAGTGGCATAATTAATAATCTAGTAGTGGAGATAAACTAAATTGTGAAAAATCTCAACAAATTCATAAAAAAGCAGGAAGGGTGATAAAAAGAAAGAATAAATAGGAAAATAATCAGACCATGAATTTCATATATGTAATTGCATTAACATTAAATGATCTAAGTTCCCCAAACAAAAGGCAAAGGTTATCTGATTAATTTTTTAAAAGGATTAAGTTTGTGCTGTCTATAAGAAACCACTTTAAGTATAAAAAGACACAGAGCGATGAGTAAAAGGATGAAGAAAGATATATGTTTCTATATTTAAAATCAATGAATACTAATCAGTAAAAGCTGAAGAGACTATTTATATCAGGTAAAGTGGTTTTAGACTAGAAAATATTATTTGGGATGAAAAGCAACTTTTAATAATGATAAAAAGAGTCAAATCATCAAGAGGGCAAAACATTCTTGAAATGTTTGCATGGCTAATAAGAGCTTCAAAATACATGAAGCAAAAACCTATAGAGCAGAAAAGAATAGACAGATCTTGAGATGTAGCTGGAGATTTCAATAGTCTTCCTTCAACAATTGATGCAATATATATTTGGAAATGAAGTAAATATATAGAAGACTTGAAGAACACTATCAACTAATTTGACCTAATAGTTACAGAATACCCTATCCAATCATAAGAGGACATATATTATTTTAAGGTGCACAGAATATTCATTAACATAGATCACATTCTGGATCACAAAATAAATCTCAATTAATGTAAAATATTTGAAATAATATAAAGTATGTTTTTTGACCATAGCAGAATGAAGAGGTTGATAACAGAGGTATATGAATTATCCTCACATATTTAGAAATTGAAAACATACTTATAAATAAACCCTAGAACACAGAAGTAAGCAAAATAATCACTAGGAAATATTTTCATTTGGATTATAATAAAAACAAAACACAACCTATCAAAGTGTGTAGAATAAAGCTAAGGCAGTGTTTAGAGGAAAAGTTATAGCATTGATTACTTGTATCAGGAAAGAAGAAAGATCCCGAATCAATGATCTAAACTTCCAGCTTAATAAATGAGTAAGAGAAGAGCTAAACTCAAAGCAAAAGGAAATAGTGAAGATAAGAGCAAAACTAATGAAGTTGAAAACAGAAAGGCAATAGAGAAAAGTCCATGAAACCAAAAGCTAGCTCTCTAAGGACAATAAATATGATAAATTCTATAGTTAGTGAAAGAACAATAATAGAATATTATGAAGAACTTAATGTCAATAAATTGGACAACTCAGATGAAATTGCCCCATTCATTGTAATAAACTATGAAAGCTCACTAAGGAAGAAATAGATAACCTGTTTAGTGCAGTGTATTTTACAAATTGAATTTATACTGATAAACCTTCTCATAAAGGAAACTTCAGGCCTAGATGGCTTTATTGGTGACTTTTACCAAACATATAAGGAAGAAACAATAGCAATTCCATCCAAACTCTTTCAGAAATAAGAGGGAACACCCCAAACTCATTTCATGAAGCCAGTATTTCTCTGGTACAAAATGAAAAATATAGTAAGAAAACTTCAGACCAACATCTCTCATAAACAATTGAATCCAAAAATATACAAAAATATTATGCATTATATCTGTTCATCTATTATAAAGTCACATGCATGTGTGTGTTCATTGCAGCAGAATTCACAGTAGCAAAGTCATGTAATTAAATGCCCAGCAATGACAGACTGGATAAGGAAAATGTGGTACATAGACACCATGGAATACCATGCAGCCATAAGAAGAATCAGATTATGTCCTTTGAGGGGACATGGATGGAGTTGGAGGCCATTATCCTTAGCAAACTAGCACATGAACAGACAACCAAATACCGCATATTCTCACTTATAAGTAGAAGTTAAATAATGGAAATACATGGACACAGAGATAGGGACAACATGAACTGGTGCCTTTCAGAAGGTGGAGGGTAGGAGAAGGGAGAAGATAAGGAAGAATAACTAATGGGTACTAGACTAAATAGCTGGGTGATTAAATAATCTGTACAGCAAACCCCATGACACAAGTTTAGCCATGTAACAAACCTGTACTTGTACCCCTGAACTTGAAAGTTAATAAAAAAAGGATTATACATAATAATAAAACAGATAATGTATCACGACCAAATGGGATTTACCCTGGAAATGTAAGGTTATTTCTACATTTAAAAATCAACACAATTTCCCATAGCAAAATAATAAAGAAGAAAAATTATATATATCATTTCAGTAGTTACAGGAAAAAGCATTTAAGCTGGACTCGAACTCCTAGGCTCAAGTGACCCTCCCACCTCAACTTTCTGAGTTGCTGGGACTATAGGTGTGTATCACTGTGCACAGCTACTGATATAACTATAATAGCCAAAATAAATTTGAAAAATATGAACTAAGATTGACTTAAACTTCCTGACCTCAAAACTTACTATGATGCTATAATAAGTGAGGTAATGTGTTCTACATACACATATGTGGAACAGTATAGTCAGTCTAGAGAGAGAACAACAAATATATGATTGATTTTTGATTAAAGTGCCTAGTTATTTCAATAAGGAAAGGAGAGTCTTTTCAAAAAATCATCCTGGAGCAATTGGATATCCATATGTGAAACAGTGAGCCTCAATTTTTATCTCACACTGCACACAAAAAAATAACTCAGAATGGATTACAGACCTTTGTGTAGCATGTAAAGTTATAAAACTTCTGGAAGAAAACAGGAAAAAAAAACCCTCTTTGTGATTTGGATTAGTCTAACATTTCTTGCATATGACCAAAAAAGGGGAAAAATTATTAATTAAAATTTAAAATATTTTCCCTTCAAAAAATACTGTTAAGAAAATTAAAAGATAAATAATAGACTGCAAGAAATTCTTTGCAAAACATGTAATTGATAAAAGGCTTGTGTACAGAATATATAAAGAGCTCTTTCAATTTAAGAAGCCAAATCAAGAAAAAGTAGATTTGAAAGAGAAACATTAACATAGAAGATATATGAATGTCAAATATACTCATGAAACATGCCCAACAGCATTATTCAGGAAGGAAATGCAAATTAGAACTACAATGAGATTTATGTACACATCATGTCTTAAACTTCTAAAACTGAAAAGAGAGACAGTTTTGAGTATTGCTAAGAAATGCAGAGCAACTGGTAAAGCAAAGCATGTTACAGTCTCTTTGAGAAAAGTTTGGCAGTTTGTTATTAAGTTAAACATACAATTATACAATGGTTCATCAATCCTATTCTTAGGTATTTACTTGAGAGAAATGGAAACATGTATTCATACAATGCCTTGCAATCAAATATCCATAGCAACTTCATCATAGTAGCTAGCCTCAAACTGAAAGAAACCCAGATATCCTTCAACAAGTTAATGGACAAATTATGGTATATCCATAAAATGAACTGCTACATAACAATCAAAATTGACTGATTACTAGTACATTCAACAACATGAGTGAATCTTCAAAGCATTATACTTAAATGAAAGAAGCCAAATGCAAAATATTATATCCTGCATGATTTTATTTAAATGAACTGCTAGAAAATGCAAAACTGTAGCGACAGAGTATGGGTCAGTGGTTGCCAGAGGCAGGGGATAGAGGAACGTGATTGATTTCAAAAAGACAGAGGGAAACATTTGCACTGATGGCCGGTATCATGATTATGGTCAAAGTGACATGATTATATAAATTAGTCAAACCTCACTGAATTTTACACTTAAAATTGGTGAATTTACTTTATGTAGATAATGTAAATACAACTGATAAATATAACCTAATACTTTTAATTTATGTTTTTGTTTTCTGCTGTGATAAGGTTGACTAGTACTTCTAGAATTATAGTAAATAATAGTGGTAAGAGAGTGACTTTACGCTTTGTATTAGTCCATTTTTATGCTCTGTTAAAGACATACCTAAGACTGGGAAGAAAAAGAGGTTTAATTGGACTTTTAACAGTTCCATGTGGCGGGAGAGGCCTCAGAATCATGGCGGGAGGTGAAAGGCACTTCTTACACGGTGGCGGCAAGAGAAAATGAGAGAGATGCAAAAGCAGAAACCCCTGATAAAATCCTCGTGTCTTGTGAGGCATATTCACTACCATGAGAGCAGTATCGGGGAAACTGCCCCCATGATTCAAATAATCTCCCACCATGATTCAGATTATCTCCTACCAAAATCCCACAACATGTGGAAATTATGGGAGTACAATTCAAGATAAGATTTGAGTGGTAACACAGAGCCAAACCATATAGGACTTTTTCATTACTTGTATATCTATTGTTTCACTATTAGTTAGAAAGAGGAGCTACTCATTTGGAATTAAATGTCTTCACGATGCTTAGTAAGTATCTTGTATTTTTGTTTTGCTAAGTATCTCCACAAGGAATAGCTGCTGGCACCTGATCATATAGATTTTTTTGGGTCTTTGGATATGATGAATTAAACTAACAGATTTTCTTACATTGAATTATCCATGTAATAATTTATAAAATACAAGTTTTATACTATTTTATATTGTTTTATATACTATTTTTTAAATGTGGGAGCTTCGCCTTGACTTTCAAAGTGAGATTAACTATTTGTTTTCTTTTCTCTATCTTTATTAAATTCTGTTATTGGAGTTATAGTTAGGTTCATAAATAAACTTGAAAAGTTTTCCTAGGCCGGGCGCGGTGGCCAAGCTGTAATCCCAGCACTCTGGAGGCCGAGGACTGGCGGACACAGTCAGGAGATCGAGGACCATCCTGGCTAACACGGTTGAAACCCCGTTTTTACTAAAAAATTTACAAAAAACTGCCGGCGACGAGGCGGGGCCTGTAGTTCCCAGCTACTCGGGGAGCTGAGCAGTGAGAAAATGGCGTGTGGAACCCGGAGCGGAGCTTGGGCAGTGAGGGCGGAGAGCCGGCCACTGCACTCCAGCCTGGGCGCAGAGCGAGACTCTGTCTCAAAAAAAAAAAAAAAGAGAAAAAAAAAAAGAAAAGTTTTCCTTCTTGTATGCTTTAAGATATTTTAATGAAGTTGTATAAATTCCTTGAGTATTTTGACACCAGTGGTTTTTGAAACTACCAGGGTCATACATCCTCTTGTAGGTATTTGACAACCTTCCTTAGTTCTCTGAGGATTATGGAATTAATTTGATTAACTCTCATTTTTCTTTGAAGTAGTTTATTAGAAATAGTTTGTTTTCACCAAGATTTCCTGCCTTATAAGAATAGAATCAAATAGATTTAAACATGTTGTGTTTTTATAATTATCAATATGTTCTGCATGGTTTATTATATTGTTTGTGTTTTCTCTTTTATATTAAATTAATCTTACCAGAGTGTTCTACTTTATTGTTTTTTTCTGAAAGAGGCAGCTAGTCAATTTGTTTACCAATTGCACATTTTCTGTAATTTCTTCTTTTGTTTTTGTTTTGTTACCCCTTTCCTACCTTTTTCTGTTTTTTAGTTCTTAGTATATGTGCATTTTATATTTGTACTTTATAGTAAGACCTTAAAATGGACTTTTTTTCCTCCTAAAACAGCTTTGGCCATATTCCATATGTTTTCATATATAATGCTTTTCTGGAAAATTGTCAGCATAACTACTAAAGTTTTATTTTCTTGAGAACTGATTGTGCATTATTCTTTAGACAGTGAAGAGCCAACAAAGGTTTTGACTGAGGAAGTGATATGATCAGATCTATAAAGAAATACCTGACAGCATTGTGGAGAATGGATTGCAATAAAGTGACACTTAAGATGAGGTTTAAGAGGCTATTGCAAGAGTATACATAAGTGGTGATGACTCTGATATGAACAAAAGTCACACTGCTGAGAGTTGATATGTTAAAGGAAGGGAAGATGAGGAAGCAATGAGAGTCTGATCATAAACTTAACCAAACAGGAAGGGCCAGCTATATCTGAGACTACAGCTTCAGACAAAATGATAATCAGGTAAACAAAGAGCTGAATAGGGGTTTTTAAACAGAAAGTAAGAAATAGAACAGATAACATTTTCTGGCATGATGAGACCATATCCACAGTTGCTGTTTTATAAGACATTTTGTAGACATCAAACACTCCTGGAAAGTAGTTTGTGAGAGTGCCAGCCCAGCCACGATGGTGCTTCTAGATTATACATGAAGATGATAGGATCTACAGAGAAGGAAAGAAATCACACTTAGACGGCATTGTTCTAAGAATGGTTGGCATAGGTATGTTTGTATTGGGACAGGAAAGAGTCAGTGATGAGGGCAGCTCTATTTGGATTCAGATAATGACATCATGCCTTAAATTGCTGAAGTGCCAGTCCATCATCCAAAGGGAAACCTCTTCTTCATCTGGACTTTTCTATATTCTTATCCATATACTGCATTGTTGAGCTATAATCCTCTTGTTCTCCTTTCTAGAAACTTTCAGCTATGAGTAACCCCTATTCTATGGTTAACTAACTCTAATCTATTTTGTATCATGGCTCTCCACTAAGACACTCTTATCCTTGCAGTTCTGTCAACTACAGGCTCACAGGACTGAAAAGAAAACATTTAGTATCCAGGCTACCAACCCAGTTAGGATCTGCATTGCCAAGATTCCAAAGAAAGGTGCACTGAGGTAGTTTTCCCTTTAAGGAATTTGTCAGTTTGCAAGTGGTATAAAGCTTAGAAACTTGCTGAAGAAGTTGTGAAGAAAGAGATAGCTAAAAAGACTGGTAAGTCATTCAAAACTTTTCGATGTCTCATGATGCTTAGTAGTAAAAGTTTAGAGTTCAGAGTAGGTGTAGTGGCATGCATCTGTAGTTCCAGCTACTTACGAGGCTGAGGTGGGAGAATTGCTTGAACCCAAGAGATCAAGGCCAGGCTGACCAACACAGCAGGACCCTGCCCCTCTCCCCCACCCACACACACAAAAAGAAGTAGAGTTTAGAATCTGAGAAGGATAAAAGACACTAATAAACACTCCCAGACTTCTGATAAGGGCCTAAATATTAGGGTGAATTAAAAATAATGAAATCTGGAACCCAGTTTCCAATCAGATCAGATTCCATTTAGATTCAAGACATCTGCCTTTAGACTAACTGATGCCAGAAATAATACTGAATCATTTCCAGAAGAGGATAACACTACCCAGAGCCTCAAATAACATATAGTTTTTAAATATACAATCTCAAGTGTTTAATTAAAAATTTACTGGGCGAAAGGGGGCGGAGCAAGATGGCCGAATAGGAACAGCTCCAGTCTCCAACTCCCAGTGCGAGCGACACAGAAGACCGGTGATTTCTGCATTTTCAACTGAGGTACTGGGGTCATCTCACTAGGGAGTGCCGGACAATCGGTGCTGGTCAGCTGCTGCAGCCTGACCAGCGAGAGCTGAAGCAGGGCGAGGCATCGCCTC
>NW_016808026.1:1766757-1777913 GCF_001698545.2 Rhinopithecus bieti
GGGGAGGGGGGAGGAGGGAGGGATTGCATTGGGGAGTTATACATGATATAAATGATGAATTGATGGGTGCTGATGAGTTGATGGGTGCAGCACACCAACATGGCATAAGTATACATATGTAACAAACCTGCACGTTATGCACATGTACCCTAGAACTTAAAGTATAAAAAAAAAAAAAAAAATTTTCTGGGCATGCCAGGAAACAAATGAGTGAAAACTATGAGAAAAAATTAGGCAATAGCATTAAAGCCATATTGTTCTAGCTAATAGAGATAGTAGGTAAGGATCTAAAGATGATTGTGATGAATATACGCAAGAATATTTATGACAACAAGGAAAATTGAGGATCAACATCTAATAGATGAAAATTAAATAAAAATTCTAAAACTGAACAACTGAAGGTAAAAAAAAAAAAAAAAAAAATCAAAAGATGGGTTTGACAGCAAATTCCACACAGCAGAAGACCAGATTAGTGAATTGTCTATTGAAAGATAAAAGATAACTTGCCTGAAACATAAAGGGAAATGGGGATGGTATAGTACAGAAAACAGAAAAAAAATATTTGAACGTGGCAAAATGTGCCAACAGATGTAATTGGAGTCCAGACAGAGTTAGAAGAAAGTGGGACATATGCAGTACTTAATGAGACATGACTATTTCTCAAAACGGATGAAAGATATCAAATATTTAAGAAAAGCTATAAGACCCAAACAGGGTAAATAAAATAAGAGCAATATCAATACCAATAAACAAACCAACAAAAAGTCTACCCATAGGCACATTACAATTAAACTGCTGAAACCAAAGACAAATAGAAAATCTCAAGAATTGCTGGCCAAAACAGATCAAAGGCCCCCGAAGAATGGTTGACATTTCAACAAAATAATGAAAGGCATAAAACAGGCTGGGCACGGTGGCTCATGCCTGTAATCCCAGCACTTTGGGAGGCTGAAGTGGGTGGATCACAAGATCAGGAGTTCAAGACCAGCCTGACCAACATGTGAAACCCCCGTCTCTACTAAAAATACAGAAATTGTCCAGGCGTGGTGGTGTGCACCTGTAATCCCAGCTACTCGGGAGGCTGAGACAGGAGAATTGATGAACCCGGGAGGTGGAGTTTGCAGTGAGCCAAGATCGCGCCACGGCACTCCAGCCTGGGTGACAGACCAAGACTCCATCTTGAAAAAAAAAAAAAATCAAAAATGGAACCACCTCTATAAAATAAAGAAAATAATCGTCAACTTAGAAGTGCCCTCTCAAAATGAAGGCAGAACAAATATGTTTTCAGACAAATAAAAACTAAGAGAAATTTGTCACCAGTAGATCACACTAAAGAAAAGTACTAAAAGTTGTGCTTCAGGGCCAGGAGGCAAGAACCCACATGCTACTACTTCTTTCACACCCGATATACATAACTACCCACTTGCTTCTCAGGTTTAAAATGCATACTCATTTGAGGTTCCTGTCATTTGGTTATACCATTTTGTATTCATCCTTGTCACCGTCACCTGCTTAATATTATCGTTTACCTATTCTTTAAAAACTATGGATCTATCAGCTCAATCTTTCTTATCCGAGTCCAAGCATTGTAGCTTCACTTTTCTATAATATTTTCCAAAATGCAAATATAAATATATATCTCCTCTACTAGAAATAGACCAGAGCTATTCATTGCTTTCAGGATAAAGGGCAAACTTCTTAGTATAGAAACAATGGCCAATAAGTATCTGGACCCTTCAACAATCACGCAGTACTTTCTGGCCATGCTGCATCATTTGCAGTTCTCAGAGTGTACCATGTACTCGCATGCTTCCATGGTGTTGAATACGTTACTCCCTTTACCAAGATTGCCCTTCAAGCCCAACTCCTACCAATTTTACCTGTCCAGCTTCTACTTGCCATTCACTTATTCAGTTACCAAGTGTTTATTTAATATCCAGTATGTGTGTGGCATTATGCCACGCCCTAAGGGTATAGTACTGACTGAAATAGACTTAGTAATTTCCTTCAATGGAGCCGCTAGTCTACTTTTTCTTTGAGGTAATTTAGCTTAAGTATCACTAGAGACTTTGACTCCTTACTTCAAAAACACACACACTCTGGAATATGAACTTTCCTCTCTGCCAAAGCCATTGAGGCTCAGACTTATTACCTGAACTATAATCAATGGTTTATATGAACAGCTATCCCATTAGACTGGTGGTTCACAGACTGTGAATCAAAGCATCACAATATGCTGATGAATACCATGGCATATGTGATATGCTCAAAGTAAACACAGAAACTACTGAACACAGTATGAACCTCTAGCACAAAGAAGCTTGTGGTTTCAACATTAGATTACTATGTTTCAATTATGTCATATATTTTTGAAGCTGAGCTTTCTTTTTATTTATTTATTTATTTATTTATTTATTTTTTAAGTTCTAGGGTACATGTGCATAACGTGCAGGTTTGTTACATATGTATACTTATGCCATGTTGGTGTGCTGCACCCATGAAGCTGAGCTTTCAATGATCATCGTGATCAAAAGCAAGAACCACACAAAAATCAATGTGTAACAGAAAATGAGGATAGTGGTATCTAATCTGATTCAGAAGTTTTAGAAGTTGTGCACTGCCCAACAGGTGCTAAGTTGTTAGAATATAAATACTTAGTAAGTCGATTGTTTGGATTCAACTACTTGATAGATAAAACTGGTTAGTAATTCTTTTGCCTTAGTGATGCCTGAGAAAATTACTGAGATGTTAAAGGTTCAGTCAACTGAGAAAGTTTGGAAACTTCTGTGTTGGATATAAACCCAGTAATTAGCACAGTGCTGGACATTTAGTCAATATGCAATAAACTTATGAGTGAATAAACTAATACCCAAATGACAGAGGTTACATTCACAAGAAAAAAGGTAATTGGCAAATGAAATGATGCCTAACACTGCACCCTAATTATAGTTGTCCTTCAAGTCTTAAAATCCTACAGAAAATGTGCAGTACTATAAATTCCATTACTTGGAATATGTACATTTCAAAAAAAAAATCACCATACATAGTTTTAGATTTCTTCTGATATCTATATCATAAATATTCATTTACATTACTTGATTTGCCTTTGAGCTTGTAAAAATTGTGAGCTTCTTTGTGTAAACAAATTATTGTTTTCGATTATTTGCCCCATCCCTGACCAATGTATTTATTTTTATGTATATCTGTGCATTTTAATAGTAGTGATTCTTTAAAATACTTTATTTCTAAAGAAAACATGCTCATAATTAAAAGATTAAATAAAACTGACACATATAAGATAGCAAGAGTTCTCCCTGCTCTCCCCTACCCAACAGCATCCATTTCAGTCCATAAAGGCAAATACTGTTAATAATTTTACTTTACATTTACAGCTTTCTAGCCCATTTCTAATGTATATGAAAAGCTAAGCATTTTTTTTTCAAAAATTGGATTATGACATACACAATGTCTATAATTTCCTTGAATTACTTAATAAAACACAAATACATCTTGGACATCTTCATATTTCAGTGTTTATACGATCTTCCTTTTAAAATATATAGTGTTCCATTACATAGATGTATTGCAATTTTTTAATGAACATTTATGTGGGTTCATTTGTTGTTTTGCTAAAAAGAAGAGCTTCAATCCTTTGAAAACTTTGTAAATATTCCTCTAAGTTAAATTCCTACAGTGGAAATGATGGATCAAAGGCTAGGCACATTTCACAATTTCAAAAGACATTGCCAAAAGTTTATACCAATTAATATCCCAGAAATAACTTAAAGATACTAATTTTTTTTCAGATTAATTCTGGTGTTACCAACATTTTCAGTATTTAACCTATTCATTTCTAAGTTAGAAGCCTCTATGAAGAAATAGTGTCAGAAAGACAAAAAATCTTACATGGCGTTTTCTCAATTTGCAATGTACTTAGTGCTTTAACTTTTGCAGAGAACTTTCATATTTATTATGCCACTAAATCTTCAAAATAATCCTTTGAAATAAATTTTTTATCCTCTTCTTATATAGGAACCAATTTAGGCATAAAAGGATGAATTACTTGTTCAAAATCACACACATGCTAAGTGGTTATATTGGGATTCAAACTCTGGCCACATAATGGAGGTCTGATAAAAATAGATATTTAAATTCAGCTGTGTTATGTTCAGATAATTGATAAGGTTTATTTGACTTAAGATATTTTTTCAACTATACATAACTCTATAATACCTTAAAATTTGTGATTTTTATTGAAATATTTATATATTTAAAAATTATTTTCTTTTTAAATCCTCTAGAAAGTTTAATAATATATCATATTAGGCTTTAGAGAAAAAATGACTTTCAGAGTATAGATGTCCATTTTTTATGACAGCTAATAAATAAATAATATAGGAAATACTAAAACTTTCTCTGCTGAGAAAGTGTTTTGGTTTAGAGGGATGTGGGTTAGAGCTCTGTTTCTGCTACTTTCTGTCTGAATGACTTTAGGAAACTTACCCTCTCCAAGCAGTTTGTACATCCATAGCATAGAGATAAACTTATCTTGTATTGCTATTAGGAAGACTAAACAAGATCTTCTATATGAAGTGCCTGGAATATAGTTGGCACTAAATACTGTTGCTGACATTTTTATTGTAATTATTACTATTGAAGCTGCTAATTTCATAAGTAATTTTCAGAAATAAATACGTTTGATAATATTAGGTATGTTCTTAAATATTGATGAACTCTGTCTTTCCTGTGTTACAGAAACCACTGTTTATATATCCATTAAGTTTTTTCATTTCTTTAGAATGTATATAATTTATGTTATAATCATGACATATTAAAGCTGAAAGGGATCTCATATTAAAGCTTAGTTATACAGATAAAGACATTTAAGTCCAGGCCTGTTAAGAAATTTGCCAAAGTCACAGTGATTCTTGGTGCTAGAATAAAAATTTGATTCCTGGTCTCTATTCTTTTTAATTTAGGGTTCGTTAATTTATTTCAAAAATCAGTGTTCACATTTAAAATATCTTAAAGTAATTTTTAAAATTATAAGCCAAACATTAAAGAATTACTTTGACATCACAGGTGATTGAATACATATTTCTTCTAGCTTCACTGACATGAATCTCTGCCAGTTTTCCAGATGTGTGGACTTTTCCCCTTTATTATTGTTCCGTTATTTTTAAGGAAAGATGCCCAGACTGCAATTCTGGCAACTGTTTGTGCCCACTTCTTTAGTGAGACAAAATTTAATTTGTTTTGCATTTGTCATATATCCTGTCTCTGTGATATTACAGACACCTACAAACCTTCATCCAGTAAAACTAGTTCAAATCAAAAACATTTCCATGCCTGCATGTAAATTGTTTCCATTTTATAGTTGACTAAACTTATTATCTTACTATCAATATAGTAACTTAAGGAACTTAGGAAATAACATAGAGAATTAGTGATTTATGGAGGTAAGTAAGTTTGGAGAGCTGTTCCACCTTCATACTTTAAAGCATTGGTCCACTGCCGTACACCACCAACTGCAGAATGAAGTCACAGACACACAAAAGCAATCCTTGATTTGTATGGTGGTTGCCTGAAAAATAAACTAGTTTCTAACTTTAATTTAACAGAGAACATTTTAATCTCAAGCTGGTTAGACAGTCTTCCACTGGCAAATAACAAAAAATCAATTTAAATTTTTGTTTACAAGTTGGTTATTTGTAACTTGGGTTGTTTTCCCATAGAAGCAATGAGGGTGATTCTTGGTTGGACAACTGTCAGGGAAAAGCCTGGTATCCCATAAATACCTCTAATATTGTTCTCATATTATGTCACTATGAGTAACATTGTTCCTATGGAAAATGAATTTACTTTTGAGGAAGACTTACATCCTTATTAAAGGATGTAAGTGGTGAGATTCAGCATTTCCTAATGTTTACTTGCTTTTTTTAGCCATCTATTCATCTACTATTGGCAAGTTACAACCATCAGTAGCTAAGATATTGCCTCTCGAATTTAAATAGTTTGGAATTTTGGCTTATATCTTTTAAATATAAAAATGTAATTCAAAAGTTTGTATTTTCTGATTATTCTCTCACTCTAAATTTTGTTTCCCTGTAGGTAAAATAATTGTAATTACTGCTCACACCTGGAGTAATAAAGTGAGTTATAATGAAAGCAGTAAAGGACATATAATGTGAAATTTATTTCTTTAATTTTTATGGAAGAAATAAACAAAAGATGAAAACTAGGTAGATGAAGAGAGAGGAGAAGAATGGAAAGATTATTATTAACTTTGCCCTTTCATACCGTATTGTATACGGGGACCATCTCTGAGATTAAACCTTGATGGTGAACTTACAAGTGTAAGGTTCCACTCGATGAAGTTCAAAGAGAAATTTATTGGCCCCAGAGAGCAGTGGTGCCTGGAGCCACTTAAGCACTTGCTCCTGTATGTTAACATTTTCTGCCTCAACTCTCCTTTCTGCTGCTGTTGCTACTTCTGCCTCTGTTTCTGTCTCTTTTTTACCCCCATGGCTGGACTCAGATGAGAATGGGGCCAAATGGGGAGAAAGACCTTTCCTCCTGAACCAAGTTAATTTGACATTGGAGAAGGCCTCATAAAAAATGCTCCTGGATTGTGATGATAGAAAGTAAAAATGCCTGATTTATGCCTTTTCATGGAATAGTCATAAAAAATAAGATGTAAAGTTTTAAGAACAACGGAAAATGGGAATAATAATCAACTATTTGTTGAATCTGGGAAGAATTTCTACTTATTAAAGAATGTGGGCCATGAGGTAGGATTTGTTGAACCTGGGAAGAATTTCTACTTATCAAAGAATGTGGGCCATGAGGTAGGAAGTGAGTTACATTTCTCCCCTCCCCTCTGTTTCCTTTCCACTCAAAATAGATTCATGGGCTTTTCACAGTGGGAAAGTGGGCATGACTGTGCTCTTAGAGCTGCATTATAAGGAGAGAAGGGCCAGTTTAGTTCCTTACCTCCTCCTCTCTCCTCACCAAAACATTTTCTTTCCACCTCTTCCGTTTACTAAATGACACAAGAGGGCATCTTGCTTGGGAATGTAAGAACTGGATTTTGTGTCTCTGAGTTGGCTCTGAAGGGCTAGACAGGAATAAGAAGCTAAACTTACAAGGACCATGAGCTTGGTTGTCCTGTGGGTTATAATTTGCCATTTATCTTTTTAGCAAGGGAAGAAAAGATCATAGGTAATTTCATCCAAGAAAAAATTCTGCTGTTCTTAGTAAGAGTCAGGCAGAGGTGCCAAGAGATTTCTACTCAAGATTGTGTATTCACAAAACTTAATAAAGTGTAACTGATACCTCATTAAACAATGTTTACAACAATGAATTCTCCAGCTTTAGGTCTTAGAGGGATTCTAATATCTATTTGGGAATCTATAAAGGCAAACTATGCTGGTAGTACTGGATAGACAACACATTTTCAATAAAGCATTAACAAGTAAGAAAAGTAGCCTATACATAATTCTGAAACTCATAAATATAACATTGCACTCTAGGTACTGAGAAAAAATAACTTTGGAAAATAATTTTCCCAGAAGTCTAAAGAAAAATTCAAAAATCACCTGCTTTGAATCATTAACAAAATTATCATCACTGGCCATCAGAGAAATGCAAATCAAAACCACAATGAGATACCATCTCACACCAGTTAGAATGGCAATCATAAAAAAGTCAGGAAACAACAGGTGCTGGAGAGGATGTGGAGAAATAGGAACACTTTTACACTGTTGATGGGATTGTAAACTAGTTCAACCATTATGGAAAACAGTATGGCAATTCCTCAAGGATCTAGAACTAGATGTACCATATGACCCAGCCATCCCATTACTGGGTATATACCCAAAGGATTATAAATCATGCTGCTATAAAGACACATGCACACGTATGTTTATTGTGGCACTATTCACAATAGCAAAGACTTGGAATCAACCCAAATGTCCATCTGTGACAGACTGGATTAAGAAAATGTGGCACATATACACCATGGAATACTATGCAGCCATAAAAAAGGATGAGTTTGCGTCCTTTGTAGGGACATGGATGCAGCTGGAAACCATCATTCTTAGCAAACTATCACAAGAACAGAAAACCAAACACCGCATGTTCTCACTCATAGGTGGGAACTGAACAATGAGATCACTTGGACTCGGGAAGGGGAACATCACACACTGGGGCCTATCATGGGGAGGGGGGAGGGGGGAGGGATTGCATTGGGGAGTTATACATGATATAAATGATGAATTGATGGGTGCTGACGAGTTGATGGGTGCAGCACACCAACATGGCACAAGTATACATATGTAACAAACCTGCACGTTATGCACATGTACCCTAGAACTTAAAAGTATAATAAAAAAATAAAAATAAAAAAAATAAAATACGAGTTTGTGGAACAATATATAAAAATAATATATTAACAGTAGAGAAAACAGAATGAGCTGAGAGGAAGTAAAAAAGGTAAGGAAAGTGTGTAAAAACTAAGACAACTCCCTGAGGAATCTAAAGATTCAATAGCATTACTGAAAACACCATTAGAAGCAGTAAGGAGGATAACTGGTATCACAGAAAATTGGGCTCATGATGTTGAAGAGAACTGAAGTTGAGAATACATCTATAATGCAGAAGAAAATAATACAGAAGAGAAAATGAAGGGAGAGAATCTGATATATACAGAACAAATTAAATTTATATGAACATTTAATATATTTATTCCAATCAATATGTACCTATTCATATATATTATGTGTAGATATGGTATATTTATGTACAAGTTACATAGCAAATGTAGTAGGATAACATTTTCATATTATCAACATTGTATATTTTTTACTTTAAGTTTAGGGTCACATGTGCAGGATGTGCAGGTTTGTTACATAGGTAAACATGGGTCATGGGGATTTGTTATAGAGATTATTTCATCACCCAGGTATTAAGCCTAGTATCCGTTAGTTATTCACTCCTCCCATCTTCCATTCTGATAGGCCCCAGTGTGTAAAGTTTTCAGAACAATGGAAAATAAGGCAACAAATAGTGGTGTTTCTATGTGTTCATGTGTGCTTATCATTTAGCTCCCACTGATAAGTGAGAATATGCTGTGCCATATTCATTAGAGAAATGCAAATCAAAACCACAATGAGATACCAACTCACACAGTCAGAATGGCTGTTAATAAAAGTCAAGAAACAGATACAGGCGAGGCTGCTGTGAAAAAGGAAGGCTTTTACACTTGGTGGAAGTGTAAATTAGTTCAAACATTGTGGAAGACAGAATGGGGATTCTTCAAAGACCTAAAGACAGACAGAAATACCACTCAACCCAGCAATCCAATTACTGGGTACCTACCCAAAGGAATATAAATAGGTTATTTTCTGTTTTTGTTTTTCCTGAGACAGAGTCTCGCTTTCTTGCCCAGGCTGGAGGGTAGTGGCACAATCTCAGCTCACTGCAGCCTCCGCCTGCTGGGCTCATGATCCTCAGTTTCCCAAGAAGCTGAGACTACAGGCATGTACTAGCACACCAATTTTTTATCTTTTGTAGATACAGGGTTTCACCATGTTGCCCAGGCTGGTCTTGAACTCCTCAGCACAAGCAATCCACCTACCTTAGCCTTCAAAGTGCGGAGATTACAGGTGTGAGCTACCACACCCAGGAACATTGTGTCTTTTAAAACTTTTAAAATTGAAATATACATACAAATAAGCAATGGGTCATAATTGTGCAGCCTATTTAACTGCCACTCAGGTGAAGAAATCTTAAAAAATTACCAGTGATATGGTTTGGCTGTGTCCCCACCCAAATCTCATCTTGAATTGTAGCTCCCACAATTCCCACGTGTTGTGGGAGGGACCCTGTGGAAGGTAATTGAATCATGGGGGCAGGTCTTTACCATGCTCTTCTCCTGATAGTGAATAAGTCTCATGAGATCTGATGGTTTTATAAAGGGGAGTTCCCCTAGCAGATCTCTTGACTGCCTCCATCCATGTAAGATGTGATTTTGCTCCTCATTCACTTTCTGCCATGATTGTGAGGCCTCCCCAGCCACATGGAGCCATGCATCAATTAAACCTCCTTCCTTTATAAATTACCCAGTCTCGGATATGTCTTTATCAGCAGCATGACAATGGACTAATACAACCATCATCCTGAAGTCCCCTTGAGAACCTCCCATTTTCTATACTTTCATTTCTTCCCAAAGATCCACTCTTTTGACTTCAACACCATAGTATAATTTTGCCTGTTTTGAGCTTTATGTAAAATAATCATATGGTACACACTCTTTTGTATCTAGCTTCTTTTACTCAAAATAATGTCTGAGAGACTCATCCATCTGTGTGTGTAGGTTTAGCTCATCCGCTATAATTTCTAGATAGTACTGTATAAGCATATCACCAAATAACTATTCATTCTTCTGTTTATGAACATTTGGGCTGTTGCCAAGTTTTGGCTATTAGCATTCTCATAAATGTCTTTTGATGCACCTGTGAACACAGTTCTATGGGAGTGAAATTGTTAGGAAGTATTATACACTCAAATTTAGCAGAATATGTCCATGCTTTCTAAAGTGGTTGCAATAATTTGCACTTCCATCCCAAGTGTATGAGTTCCTGTGGCTCCTCAGCTTTGCCAACTTAGCATTTCCAATATTTTCAGTGCTAGACATTTGTTATGGTGTAGAATGGCATCCCACTGTGGCTCAAAGTTGCACTTCCATGAGGTCTAATGAGGTGGAGCAGCTTTAAAAATATTCCTTGGCTAAAGACAATCCTAAAAAGAATGAAGCTGGAGGCATCACACTACCTGACTTCAAACTAACTATACTACAAGGCTACAGTAACCAAAACAGCATGGTACTGGTACCAAAACAGATATATAGAACAATGGAGCAGAACAGAGGTCTCAGAAATAATGCCACACATCTACAACCATCTGATCTTTGACAAACCTGACAAAACAAGCAATGGGGAAAGGATTCCGTATTTAATAAATGGTGTTGGGAAAACTGGCTAGCCATATGCAGAAAGGTGAAACTGGATCACTTCCTCATACCTTACACAAAATTCATTCAAGATGAATTAAAGACTTAAATGTTAGACCTAAAACCATAAAACCCCTAGAAGAAA
>NW_016808026.1:1777945-1786320 GCF_001698545.2 Rhinopithecus bieti
GGCAATACCACTCAGGACGTAGGCATGGGCAAAGACTTCATGTCTAAAACACCAAAAGCAATGGCAACAAAAGCCAAAATAGACATATGGGATCTAATTAAACTAAAGAGCTTCTGCACGGCAAAAGAAACTATCATCAGAGTGAAGAGGCAACTTACAGAATGGGAGAAAATTTTTGCAATCTACCCATCTGACAAAGGACTAATATCCGGAACCTACAAAGAACTCAAACAAATTTACAAGAAAAAAACAACCCCATCAAAAAGTGAGCAAAGGATATGAACAGACACTTCTCAAAAGAAGTGTCTATGCAGCCAACAGACACATAAAAAATGCTCATTATCACTGGTCATCAGAGAAATGCAAATCAAAACCACAATGAGATACCATCTCATGCCAGTTAGAATGGCGATCATTAAAAAGTCAGGAAACAACAGATGCTGGAGAGGATGTGGAGAAATAGGAACGCTTTTACACTGTGGGTGGGAGTGTAAATTGGTTCAACCATTTTGGAAGATGGTGTGTTGATTCCTCAAGGATCTAAAACTAGAATTACCATTTGACCCAGCAATCCCATTACTGGATATATACCCAAAGGATTATAAATCATGCTACTGTAAAGACAGATGCACACGTATGTTTATCGTGGCCCTCTTCACAAAAGCAATACTTGGAACCAACCCAAATGTGCATCAATGATAGACTGGATAAAGAAAACGTGGCACATATATACCATGGAATACTATGCAGCTGTAAAAAATGATGAGTTCATGTCCTTTGCAGGGACATGGATCAACCTGGAAACCATCATTCTCAGCAAACTATCACAAGGACAGAAAACCAAACACTGCATGTTCTCACTCATAGGTGGGAATTGAACAATGAAATCACTTGGACACAGGGCAGGGAACATCACACACTAGGGGCTGTTGTTGGGCAGGGGGTTTGGGTTTGGGGAGGGATAGCATTAGGATAAATATCTAATGTAAATAATAAGTTGATGAGTGCTGCAAACCAACATAGCACATGTATACCTATGTATCAAACCTGCATGTTGTGTGGGTTTATGTGTACCCTAGAACTTAAAGTATAATAAAAAGAAAAAATACAAAAATAAAAAAAAATTCCTTTGCTATTTGTCTACCGTCTTGTGAAGTGCCTATGTTGTCCATTTCTCCTCTTGAATTGTTTGTATTTGTTTTTTATTTATTTGTAAGAATTCTTTATATATTCTGCATATAATCCCTTTGTTGGTTAGATGTGTTGCAAAAATCTTTGCCCTTATGTACTCCAATTTATCAATATTTTTCTTTATAGCAATGCTTCTTTAGTATCCTATTTTAAAAACATAATTTTCATGAATGTTACCTTGTATTATGAATTTTGTTTTTTCTTTATCTCTTGTATTACATCTACTAAAATTGAATTTTGTATATAATAAAAGAGGGATCATGTTTAATCATTCTTGCAGATAGATGGCCAATTGACTCGGGCCATTTATTGAGAAGACCTCCCCTTCCCCACTGATCTTTTTAACAAATCCACTGTCCATATATATAATATGGTATATTATATATGGACATGTATATATTATATATTATACATGTATATATTATATACATGTATATGCATATTCCATGTGTACATATTATATACATGTATATACATATACATGTATATATTATATATACATGCCCATATATATAATATACCATATTATACATATAGACACTGGATTTGTTATATATATATTTATGGGTCTGCTGATAGACCTATTCCCTTTCTTGGGTATACATATCTATTATTTGCCCACCTATTGTTTGCCAACATCACATGATCTTAGTTGATATCTAGTAGGATATCTAGTAGGATAAGTCCTCCCATGTGAGCTTCAAAGGTGCTTTGGCTAAGTTTGATTCTCTGCATTTCCTTATTAATTTTAGAAGCAGGTAGTCAATGTCAACCAAATGTTTGGTTGAATTTTGATTGGTATAGCTTTGAATCTGTATTTCAATTTGAGGGATAATTGATCTTTATAATAGTTAATCTTAGTATTGTGTTTTCTATTCCTGGTTATTCCTATTATTCAGTGATCATTATTCTTTGCACTTCAATCCAGGCAGGAGTGAGATAATTCTATGGCCATTATTTCAGATAATTAATACCAGACCAGAAAAGAGATCAAAGTTGTCAATTTTTGCTTTTGAAACTCATGACAGAGCTAACAGTCCTGCGAGAGAAGGTCTATAAGTCACAAGAGAGTAAGTTTTTTAAAAACTTCAAAGTCTGAATGCTAGAAGACTCAAGGCATCAAGTTGAAGCAAAAGACAATCTTCTGGCTAAGTAGATGAAGAGCCAGATTGCATTACATCCAGACTAATGAAGATTCCTATGCATGGTGGGAAAGGAAGTCAGAGAAGGGCAAAAGGGCTCTGTTGTGGTGAATCCTCGAGAAGGAGCTGTATGCTCTGCTGCTACTCCCAGAACAACTTCTCAGAGTGGAAATGAAACAGTAGAATCCCAGGTACATTTAGCAATTCCATAGACAATATGGTTTGTGCATAACATGCAGAGTGGAACTCAGAAAAGCAGGAAGCCTTATAGAGTTCCCAATATTTAGCGTTTCACAGGAGCAGAAGGAACAGGATTTCAAGGCATGAATGAATCTCTCACTCCTCATTTTCTGAAAGGAGCTTGGAAATAGAAAATTCCAGATCTGCAAGACCTTGGTTGTAAGCCAGGAAGAGTGAGTCTGCTGAGAAACACTAAATTAAGAATATTCAGTCAACACATAGTGGCTTGAAATAGAATTGTATATCAAATGTAGAAAATTAAGAAAATATACGTGACTTTTAAATATTGTAACAAGTTTAAACTTTATTATTATTTTGAAAGGTTTAGTTAACTAAAATTTACTTTGGGGTCCTATATTTACACCATGTCAGATATTCTTTGCTAAGCAAAAAAATGTCTTATTCCTGAATGGGAATATAATACAGTAAACATGTTGACTTGCCCCAAATTAGTTTACTTATTTTGGAAAATCATATCATCCCTACTCTGTAGCTCATGGAAAAGTATGTCTAAAATACATTGGAGAGGTAAATGTAAAAGATAACACTGTAACATTATAGAAAATCTGAGGCGTATTTATCTGTTTTGAGGTTTGTAGATATGGCTTTTCAAGAAAAATTTTTAAAAAATAAAACAAAGTGACTTTTCTTATGACTACCTAAGAAATCTAAAACTTCTTACTATAAAAGTAAAATCTAAAAGTAAAACCTAAGTTTTGATTCAAAAGTAAAATCTTTAAAAATACTCATATAAAAATAAAATTCGCTATATAACTAAAAGCCAAGGAAGCACCTGAAAATAAATATTTATAATATATTCCAAATTGGAAAGGCAAGAAATAGATTAATAGAAAATATGGAGTAAGGTGCTGAAAATATTCAATCTCATACTATTATTCTACTCATCAATACTACCAACAGTAGACAATAAAATGTTTTGATGACCAATTTGGAAATAGTTATGAAATGCCTTTAAAATATTTGTTTTGCTTGATCCCTTAAATATTCTAAGAATAAAGTCTGACAAAATAGAAGTTCACATTAAGATTGTGATATTATGATCTTAATAGCAAAATATAGCAGCAACCTAAATATCCCACCTAAGTACCCGGTAGGAGACTAGTTGAATTCTTTATAGTGTATGTCAGTAGGCTATATGCTGCCATTTAAAATTCACATTTTAAATAAACAATGATGTGGGAAAATGCTCTCAATACATGTGGGTGCTAAAAAAATAATGTATTGATATACAGGAGAGCATATAATTCCAATGTGTAAAAGTATTTTGTAGAAGTTATTTTATCTGCTCTCTATTTCTCAAAGCATCTGATGTTCCCTCCTTTCTTCCAGTAAAATATCTTCACTGGTATCAATACTTACGGAGAGTCAGCTGCTCCCTCGAATACCCACACTTTGTTTCACCTGTTGATTTTCTGTAGACTTAGAGTCAAATGTTAGTTTTATGCCTATTAATACTATTTTACTTGCTATTACAAGTCTGTTTACAAATTAAAATGTCTAGTAAGCTCTTAGTGCTAAAAGGAGTTGTCTTGTGTAAAGAGAATACTGTAGAAAAGTTAATAAATTTGAGTAGCTAAGAGAATGTGCCGAAATTACATGCAGACAAGATAACTGTGAAATACCAGGGAAAATGATTTAAAATCCAGAATTCTGCATGGAGATCTATTTAAGTGTCTTTATATTATTGTTCTAATTTCAGAAAACGAATCTGGAAAACATTTGTGGGCCATTAGGAATATGATTTGTATTATAAAGATGATGTGGACATCACATGAGAAGACCTGCAATCAGAAAAAAAGCTTAGTCCTACATAAAATTAGCAAAGATTCAACTTCTCTGTGGTTTTGTCTTGGGAGAGTATATATGTCCAGGAGTTTATCCATTTCTTCTAGATTTTCTACTTTATTTGCGTAGAGGTGTCTATAGTATTATCTGATGGTAGTTTGCATTTCTGTGGGATCAGTGGTGATATCCCCTTTATCATNGATTTTTATTGAAATATTTATATATTTAAAATTATTTTCTTTTAAATCCTCTAGAAAGTTTAATAATATATCATATTAGGCTTTAGAGAAAAAATGACTTTCAGAGTATAGATGTCCATTTTTTATGACAGCTAATAAATAAATAATATAGGAAATACTAAAACTTTCTCTGCTGAGAAAGTGTTTTGGTTTAGAGGGATGTGGGTTAGAGCTCTGTTTCTGCTACTTTCTGTCTGAATGACTTTAGGAAACTTACCCTCTCCAAGCAGTTTGTACATCCATAGCATAGAGATAAACTTATCTTGTATTGCTATTAGGAAGACTAAACAAGATCTTCTATATGAAGTGCCTGGAATATAGTTGGCACTAAATACTGTTGCTGACATTTTATTGTAATTATTACTATTGAAGCTGCTAATTTCATAAGTAATTTTCAGAAATAAATACGTTTGATAATATTAGGTATGTTCTTAAATATTGATGAACTCTGTCTTTCCTGTGTTACAGAAACCACTGTTTATATATCCATTAAGTTTTTTCATTTCTTTAGAATGTATATAATTTATGTTATAATCATGACATATTAAAGCTGAAAGGGATCTCATATTAAAGCTTAGTTATACAGATAAAGACATTTAAGTCCAGGCCTGTTAAGAAATTTGCCAAAGTCACAGTGATTCTTGGTGCTAGAATAAAATTTGATTCCTGGTCTCTATTCTTTTAATTTAGGGTTCGTTAATTTATTTCAAAATCAGTGTTCACATTTAAAATATCTTAAAGTAATTTTAAAATTATAAGCCAAACATTAAAGAATTACTTTGACATCACAGGTGATTGAATACATATTTCTTCTAGCTTCACTGACATGAATCTCTGCCAGTTTTCCAGATGTGTGGACTTTTCCCCTTTATTATTGTTCCGTTATTTTAAGGAAAGATGCCCAGACTGCAATTCTGGCAACTGTTTGTGCCCACTTCTTTAGTGAGACAAAATTTAATTTGTTTTGCATTTGTCATATATCCTGTCTCTGTGATATTACAGACACCTACAAACCTTCATCCAGTAAAACTAGTTCAAATCAAAACATTTCCATGCCTGCATGTAAATTGTTTCCATTTTATAGTTGACTAAACTTATTATCTTACTATCAATATAGTAACTTAAGGAACTTAGGAAATAACATAGAGAATTAGTGATTTATGGAGGTAAGTAAGTTTGGAGAGCTGTTCCACCTTCATACTTTAAAGCATTGGTCCACTGCCGTACACCACCAACTGCAGAATGAAGTCACAGACACACAAAAGCAATCCTTGATTTGTATGGTGGTTGCCTGAAAATAAACTAGTTTCTAACTTTAATTTAACAGAGAACATTTTAATCTCAAGCTGGTTAGACAGTCTTCCACTGGCAAATAACAAAAAATCAATTTAAATTTTGTTTACAAGTTGGTTATTTGTAACTTGGGTTGTTTTCCCATAGAAGCAATGAGGGTGATTCTTGGTTGGACAACTGTCAGGGAAAAGCCTGGTATCCCATAAATACCTCTAATATTGTTCTCATATTATGTCACTATGAGTAATATTGTTCCTATGGAAAATGAATTTACTTTTGAGGAAGACTTACATCCTTATTAAAGGATGTAAGTGGTGAGATTCAGCATTTCCTAATGTTTACTTGCTTTTTTTAGCCATCTATTCATCTACTATTGGCAAGTTACAACCATCAGTAGCTAAGATATTGCCTCTCGAATTTAAATAGTTTGGAATTTTGGCTTATATCTTTTAAATATAAAATGTAATTCAAAAGTTTGTATTTTCTGATTATTCTCTCACTCTAAATTTTGTTTCCCTGTAGGTAAAATAATTGTAATTACTGCTCACACCTGGAGTAATAAAGTGAGTTATAATGAAAGCAGTAAAGGACATATAATGTGAAATTTATTTCTTTAATTTTATGGAAGAAATAAACAAAAGATGAAAACTAGGTAGATGAAGAGAGAGGAGAAGAATGGAAAGATTATTATTAACTTTGCCCTTTCATACCGTATTGTATACGGGGACCATCTCTGAGATTAAACCTTGATGGTGAACTTACAAGTGTAAGGTTCCACTCGATGAAGTTCAAAGAGAAATTTATTGGCCCCAGAGAGCAGTGGTGCCTGGAGCCACTTAAGCACTTGCTCCTGTATGTTAACATTTTCTGCCTCAACTCTCCTTTCTGCTGCTGTTGCTACTTCTGCCTCTGTTTCTGTCTCTTTTTTACCCCATGGCTGGACTCAGATGAGAATGGGGCCAAATGGGGAGAAAGACCTTTCCTCCTGAACCAAGTTAATTTGACATTGGAGAAGGCCTCATAAAAAATGCTCCTGGATTGTGATGATAGAAAGTAAAATGCCTGATTTATGCCTTTTCATGGAATAGTCATAAAAAATAAGATGTAAAGTTTTAAGAACAACGGAAAATGGGAATAATAATCAACTATTTGTTGAATCTGGGAAGAATTTCTACTTATTAAAGAATGTGGGCCATGAGGTAGGATTTGTTGAACCTGGGAAGAATTTCTACTTATCAAAGAATGTGGGCCATGAGGTAGGAAGTGAGTTACATTTCTCCCCTCCCCTCTGTTTCCTTTCCACTCAAAATAGATTCATGGGCTTTTCACAGTGGGAAAGTGGGCATGACTGTGCTCTTAGAGCTGCATTATAAGGAGAGAAGGGCCAGTTTAGTTCCTTACCTCCTCCTCTCTCCTCACCAAAACATTTTCTTTCCACCTCTTCCGTTTACTAAATGACACAAGAGGGCATCTTGCTTGGGAATGTAAGAACTGGATTTTGTGTCTCTGAGTTGGCTCTGAAGGGCTAGACAGGAATAAGAAGCTAAACTTACAAGGACCATGAGCTTGGTTGTCCTGTGGGTTATAATTTGCCATTTATCTTTTTAGCAAGGGAAGAAAAGATCATAGGTAATTTCATCCAAGAAAAAATTCTGCTGTTCTTAGTAAGAGTCAGGCAGAGGTGCCAAGAGATTTCTACTCAAGATTGTGTATTCACAAAACTTAATAAAGTGTAACTGATACCTCATTAAACAATGTTTACAACAATGAATTCTCCAGCTTTAGGTCTTAGAGGGATTCTAATATCTATTTGGGAATCTATAAAGGCAAACTATGCTGGTAGTACTGGATAGACAACACATTTTCAATAAAGCATTAACAAGTAAGAAAAGTAGCCTATACATAATTCTGAAACTCATAAATATAACATTGCACTCTAGGTACTGAGAAAAAATAACTTTGGAAAATAATTTTCCCAGAAGTCTAAAGAAAAATTCAAAAATCACCTGCTTTGAATCATTAACAAAATTATCATCACTGGCCATCAGAGAAATGCAAATCAAAACCACAATGAGATACCATCTCACACCAGTTAGAATGGCAATCATAAAAAAGTCAGGAAACAACAGGTGCTGGAGAGGATGTGGAGAAATAGGAACACTTTTACACTGTTGATGGGATTGTAAACTAGTTCAACCATTATGGAAAACAGTATGGCAATTCCTCAAGGATCTAGAACTAGATGTACCATATGACCCAGCCATCCCATTACTGGGTATATACCCAAAGGATTATAAATCATGCTGCTATAAAGACACATGCACACGTATGTTTATTGTGGCACTATTCACAATAGCAAAGACTTGGAATCAACCCAAATGTCCATCTGTGACAGACTGGATTAAGAAAATGTGGCACATATACACCATGGAATACTATGCAGCCATAAAAAAGGATGAGTTTG
>NW_016808026.1:1788360-1793508 GCF_001698545.2 Rhinopithecus bieti
CCACACATCTACAGCCATCTGATCTTTGACAAACCTGACAAAAACAAGCAATGGGGAAAGGATTCCGTATTTAATAAATGGTGTTGGGAAAACTGGCTAGCCATATGCAGAAAGGTGAAACTGGATCACTTCCTCATACCTTACACAAAAATTCATTCAAGATGAATTAAAGACTTAAATGTTAGACCTAAAACCATAAAAACCCTAGAAGAAAACCTAGGCTATACCATTCAGGACATAGGCATGGGCAAGGACTTCATGACTAAAAGCAATGGCAACAAAAGCCAAAATTGACAAATGGGATCTAATTAAACTAAAGAGCTTCTGCACAGCAAAAGAAACTATCATCAGAGTGAAGAGGCAACTTACAGAATGGGAGAAAATTTTTGCAATCTACCCATCTGACAAAGGACTAATATCCGGAACCTACAAAGAACTCAAACAAATTTACAAGAAAAAAACAACCCCATCAAAAAGTGAGCAAAGGATATGAACAGACACTTCTCAAAAGAAGTGTCTATGCAGCCAACAGACACATAAAAAATGCTCATTATCACTGGTCATCAGAGAAATGCAAATCAAAACCACAATGAGATACCATCTCATGCCAGTTAGAATGGCGATCATTAAAAAGTCAGGAAACAACAGATGCTGGAGAGGATGTGGAGAAATAGGAACGCTTTTACACTGTGGGCGGGAGTGCAAATTGGTTCAACCATTTTGGAAGATGGTGTGTTGATGCCTCAAGGATCTAAAACTAGAATTACCATTTGACCCAGCAATCCCATTACTGGATATATACCCAAAGGATTATAAATCATGCTACTGTAAAGACAGATGCACACGTATGTTTATCGTGGCCCTCTTCACAAAAGCAATACTTGGAACCAACCCAAATGTGCATCAATGATAGACTGGATAAAGAAAACGTGGCACATATATACCATGGAATACTATGCAGCTGTAAAAAATGATGAGTTCATGTCCTTTGCAGGGACATGGATCAACCTGGAAACCATCATTCTCAGCAAACTATCACAAGGACAGAAAACCAAACACTGCATGTTCTCACTCATAGGTGGGAATTGAACAATGAAATCACTTGGACACAGGGCAGGGAACATCACACACTAGGGGCTGTTGTTGGGCAGGGGTTTGGGTTTGGGGAGGGATAGCATTAGGATAAATATCTAATGTAAATAATAAGTTGATGAGTGCTGCAAACCAACATAGCACATGTATACCTATGTATCAAACCTGCATGTTGTGTGGGTTTATGTGTACCCTAGAACTTAAAGTATAATAAAAGAAAAAATACAAAATAAAAAAAAATTCCTTTGCTATTTGTCTACCGTCTTGTGAAGTGCCTATGTTGTCCATTTCTCCTCTTGAATTGTTTGTATTTGTTTTTTATTTATTTGTAAGAATTCTTTATATATTCTGCATATAATCCCTTTGTTGGTTAGATGTGTTGCAAAATCTTTGCCCTTATGTACTCCAATTTATCAATATTTTCTTTATAGCAATGCTTCTTTAGTATCCTATTTTAAAACATAATTTTCATGAATGTTACCTTGTATTATGAATTTTGTTTTTTCTTTATCTCTTGTATTACATCTACTAAAATTGAATTTTGTATATAATAAAAGAGGGATCATGTTTAATCATTCTTGCAGATAGATGGCCAATTGACTCGGGCCATTTATTGAGAAGACCTCCCCTTCCCCACTGATCTTTTAACAAATCCACTGTCCATATATATAATATGGTATATTATATATGGACATGTATATATTATATATTATACATGTATATATTATATACATGTATATGCATATTCCATGTGTACATATTATATACATGTATATACATATACATGTATATATTATATATACATGCCCATATATATAATATACCATATTATACATATAGACACTGGATTTGTTATATATATATTTATGGGTCTGCTGATAGACCTATTCCCTTTCTTGGGTATACATATCTATTATTTGCCCACCTATTGTTTGCCAACATCACATGATCTTAGTTGATATCTAGTAGGATATCTAGTAGGATAAGTCCTCCCATGTGAGCTTCAAAGGTGCTTTGGCTAAGTTTGATTCTCTGCATTTCCTTATTAATTTTAGAAGCAGGTAGTCAATGTCAACCAAATGTTTGGTTGAATTTTGATTGGTATAGCTTTGAATCTGTATTTCAATTTGAGGGATAATTGATCTTTATAATAGTTAATCTTAGTATTGTGTTTTCTATTCCTGGTTATTCCTATTATTCAGTGATCATTATTCTTTGCACTTCAATCCAGGCAGGAGTGAGATAATTCTATGGCCATTATTTCAGATAATTAATACCAGACCAGAAAAGAGATCAAAGTTGTCAATTTTGCTTTTGAAACTCATGACAGAGCTAACAGTCCTGCGAGAGAAGGTCTATAAGTCACAAGAGAGTAAGTTTTTTAAAACTTCAAAGTCTGAATGCTAGAAGACTCAAGGCATCAAGTTGAAGCAAAAGACAATCTTCTGGCTAAGTAGATGAAGAGCCAGATTGCATTACATCCAGACTAATGAAGATTCCTATGCATGGTGGGAAAGGAAGTCAGAGAAGGGCAAAAGGGCTCTGTTGTGGTGAATCCTCGAGAAGGAGCTGTATGCTCTGCTGCTACTCCCAGAACAACTTCTCAGAGTGGAAATGAAACAGTAGAATCCCAGGTACATTTAGCAATTCCATAGACAATATGGTTTGTGCATAACATGCAGAGTGGAACTCAGAAAAGCAGGAAGCCTTATAGAGTTCCCAATATTTAGCGTTTCACAGGAGCAGAAGGAACAGGATTTCAAGGCATGAATGAATCTCTCACTCCTCATTTTCTGAAAGGAGCTTGGAAATAGAAAATTCCAGATCTGCAAGACCTTGGTTGTAAGCCAGGAAGAGTGAGTCTGCTGAGAAACACTAAATTAAGAATATTCAGTCAACACATAGTGGCTTGAAATAGAATTGTATATCAAATGTAGAAAATTAAGAAAATATACGTGACTTTTAAATATTGTAACAAGTTTAAACTTTATTATTATTTTGAAAGGTTTAGTTAACTAAAATTTACTTTGGGGTCCTATATTTACACCATGTCAGATATTCTTTGCTAAGCAAAAAAATGTCTTATTCCTGAATGGGAATATAATACAGTAAACATGTTGACTTGCCCCAAATTAGTTTACTTATTTTGGAAAATCATATCATCCCTACTCTGTAGCTCATGGAAAAGTATGTCTAAAATACATTGGAGAGGTAAATGTAAAAGATAACACTGTAACATTATAGAAAATCTGAGGCGTATTTATCTGTTTTGAGGTTTGTAGATATGGCTTTTCAAGAAAATTTTAAAAAATAAAACAAAGTGACTTTTCTTATGACTACCTAAGAAATCTAAAACTTCTTACTATAAAAGTAAAATCTAAAAGTAAAACCTAAGTTTTGATTCAAAAGTAAAATCTTTAAAAATACTCATATAAAAATAAAATTCGCTATATAACTAAAAGCCAAGGAAGCACCTGAAAATAAATATTTATAATATATTCCAAATTGGAAAGGCAAGAAATAGATTAATAGAAAATATGGAGTAAGGTGCTGAAAATATTCAATCTCATACTATTATTCTACTCATCAATACTACCAACAGTAGACAATAAAAATGTTTTTGATGACCAATTTGGAAATAGTTATGAAATGCCTTTAAAATATTTGTTTTGCTTGATCCCTTAAATATTCTAAGAATAAAGTCTGACAAAATAGAAGTTCACATTAAGATTGTGATATTATGATCTTAATAGCAAAAATATAGCAGCAACCTAAATATCCCACCTAAGTACCCGGTAGGAGACTAGTTGAATTCTTTATAGTGTATGTCAGTAGGCTATATGCTGCCATTTAAAATTCACATTTTAAATAAACAATGATGTGGGAAAATGCTCTCAATACATGTGGGTGCTAAAAAAATAATGTATTGATATACAGGAGAGCATATAATTCCAATGTGTAAAAGTATTTTTGTAGAAGTTATTTTATCTGCTCTCTATTTCTCAAAGCATCTGATGTTCCCTCCTTTCTTCCAGTAAAATATCTTCACTGGTATCAATACTTACGGAGAGTCAGCTGCTCCCTCGAATACCCACACTTTGTTTCACCTGTTGATTTTTCTGTAGACTTAGAGTCAAATGTTAGTTTTTATGCCTATTAATACTATTTTACTTGCTATTACAAGTCTGTTTACAAATTAAAATGTCTAGTAAGCTCTTAGTGCTAAAAGGAGTTGTCTTGTGTAAAGAGAATACTGTAGAAAAAGTTAATAAATTTGAGTAGCTAAGAGAATGTGCCGAAATTACATGCAGACAAGATAACTGTGAAATACCAGGGAAAATGATTTAAAATCCAGAATTCTGCATGGAGATCTATTTAAGTGTCTTTATATTATTGTTCTAATTTCAGAAAAACGAATCTGGAAAACATTTGTGGGCCATTAGGAATATGATTTGTATTATAAAGATGATGTGGACATCACATGAGAAGACCTGCAATCAGAAAAAAAGCTTAGTCCTACATAAAAATTAGCAAAGATTCAACTTCTCTGTGGTTTTGTCTTGGGAGAGTATATATGTCCAGGAGTTTATCCATTTCTTCTAGATTTTCTACTTTATTTGCGTAGAGGTGTCTATAGTATTATCTGATGGTAGTTTGCATTTCTGTGGGATCAGTGGTGATATCCCCTTTATCATTTTTTATTGCATCTATTTGATTCTTCTCTCTTTTCTTCTTTATTAGTCTTGCTAGCGGTCTATCAATTTTGGTGATCTTTTCAAAAAACCAGCTCCTGGATTCATTGATTTTTTGGAGGGATTTTTGTGTCTCTATCTCCTTCTGTTCTACTCTGATCTGAGTTATTTCTTGCCTCTGCTAGCTTTTGAATGTGTTTGCTCTTGCTTCTCTAGTTCTTTTAATTGTGATGTTAGGGTGTCCATTTTAGATCTTTCCTGCTTTCTCTTGTGGGCATTTAGTGCTATAAATTTCCCTCTACACACTGCTTTAAATGTGTCCCAGAGATTCTGGTATGTTGTATCTTTGTTCTCATTGGTTTCC
>NW_016808026.1:1795668-1810431 GCF_001698545.2 Rhinopithecus bieti
TACCATTCAGGACATAGGCATGGGCAAGGACTTCATGTCTAAAACACCAAAAGCAATGGCAGCAAAAGCCAAAATTGACAAATGGGATCTAATTAAACTAAAGAGCTTCTGCACAGCAAAAGAAACTACCATCAGAGTGAACAGGCGACTTACAGAATGGGAGAAAAATTTTACAATCTACCCATCTGACAAAGGGCTAATATCCAGAACCTACAAAGAACTCAAACAAATTTATAAGAAAAAAATCAAACAACCCCATAAAAAAACTGGGCAAAGGATATGAACAGACACTTCTCAAAGGAAGACATTTATGCAGCCAACAGACACATGAAAAAATGCTCATCATCACTGGCCATCAGAGAAATGCAAATCGAAACCACAATGAGATACCATCTCACAACAGTTAGAATGGCAATCATTAAAAAGTCAGGAAACAACAGGTGCTGGAGAGGATGTGGAGAAATAGGAACACTTTTACACTGTTGATGGGACTGTAAACTAGTTCAACCATTATGGAAGACAGTGTGGCGATTCCTCAAGGATCTAAAACTAGAAATATGATTTGACCCAGCCATTCCATTCTGGTCATATACCCAAAGGATTATAAATCATGCTGCTATAAAGACACATGCACACATGTTTATTGTGGCACTATTCACAATAGCAAAGACTTGGAACCAACCCAAATGTCCATCAATGATAGACTGGATTAAGAAAATGTGGCACATACACACCATGGAATACTATGCAGCCATAAAAGTATGAGTTCATGTCCTTTGTAGGGACATGGATGAAGCTAGAAACCATCATTCTGAGCAAAGTATCGCAAGGACAGAAAACCAAACACTGCATGTTCTCACTCATAGGTGGGAATTGAACGAGAACACGTGGACACAGGGCAGGGAACATCACACACTGGAGCCTGTCGTGGGGTAGGGGTGGGGGGAGGAATAGCATTAGAAGATTTTAAAAAATTAGCAAAGAAATGATTATGTATAAATCAAGTTAAACTTACATATTACATATATATAAATTCTAAATATTCTGCACCTTATGAAATATTTTCCGGTTAACCAAAATATTGCTGGCCATTGAAGAAGAGGGCTTCTACTGCACATGGTTGTATTATTTTTTTTAAAAAAAGAGGCAATTTCAACACCAAAATTCATTAGTGTTTCTCTCTTAATAGTCCTCATGATTTATCTTTCCTTCAAATGTTTATTTTCCAATGTCTTTAGAGTATGAATTACTTTAACCACAGTTTAAAAGTTACTTGAAATAGAAAAGAACTGTTCATTTTTCACCCCCCAACCCTGCACCCTACACACAAAAAAGTTGTCATTGGCTTGTCCTTTGGGAATGTCTTATCAATGGTCCTGATAGGTATTATTGTTATTGTTGTTTGTTGCTTCATCAAAGCATCTGATTATTAGAGCTGAAGATTATCTCCAGTGTCTGGTCCTGTGTAATTGCATAAACATCACTCTATGTGACTATTTCAGCATCAAGATTTGAGGTTGAGGAACTTGTTGGGGAAGATTATGCAGTTAGTTTGAAGTGCTTGCTTCTGCAGCTTTGGTCTGTCATTGCAGTGTATGATGGCTCAATGGACGTGATGCAAAGCTATCTAGTCTGTGTCCTCATGGACACAGCCCAAGATGGCGCCACCCATGCTAAAGTTTTCAGGTCTACCAACTATGCAAAGCTCATTATAAAAACCAAGGGTACACCATAGCAGACAGATGTACTTAGCGTCCCAGTCAGTGTTTAGAACCAGTGTGTGAATGATCATCTTTTTCTAGGATCAACAACTGTCACAGTGGGTGCTTCCAGTCCCTGTTCCAGCACTCCAGGTATTCTCGGCTGCCGGGTCACACACTGACTTTATTACATATACATGTTTTCCACTGTGCACATGACCACTAATCTTTTGCCTGGCACATAGTAACTCAGTAAATAGTATGTTTTCCTTTAGAAGATTGTAATAGGGGTGCATGTGAAAACAATACATTTGGTTTAGATAGTAAACTACATGACAGTGGACTCTGTGCCTGTTGTCTGTATAACGTCTTTGGACTAAACACAGCTTGCATCATGTTGGAAGTAAAAGCTAGTTAATGTGCTAGTGAAGTGTCTTCCATTTTGCATAAGTGCTTCATGTCTATAGTGTAACATTACATGATGGCATATTCTTTCAAAATTATTTACATATATTCCCAAACCTAAAATCTCTAATTTGCTTTTCTGTTCTAATGCTTTTTTTTCCTTCTGAAGTCCATGGTATTAAAAAATACTTATTCTTTGAGAAGATACTGAGTTTTTGCTTAGGGTCATACATAAAGGAGGTTGATTTAAATAATCATAGGAGTTAAATTGTGTCTGTCAGGGAGTTCTACATTTTTGGCAGTTATAGGCTGCCTTTATTCAGTTTAATGATGAAGATTTGACTTTGTTGGATTTTTTTCTTCTTAGTAAAATGAATGGTGCATCTTTCTTTAATTGTGATCCTCATCAACCATTTGGCCCAGTAATGGTATGCAAATTAAACCCTTTAAAAATTAATGCTAACATTTATTAAATAATGCATCACACAAAAAGTTAATTTGAAATTCCAAGTTAGGCTTCCTGTCTGCTCATGAGAAAGTGTTTTTTTGTGTGTGTGTCCCCTCTTCATAAAACATCTTTATAGTCTTACTCAATACCTTGAATGTTTTTTAGTATTTTGCAAAATTATCAGAGACTGTTCATGGGTACAGACTATGCTTTTCAGTTTTAATTTGTATAACCTCTCAGGTTTTGAATTTATATCACTGCTTTGACCTTCTAAACCTACAAGTGCTCATGGATGTTTCTTTATCAAAATTTAAAGACAAATCTAATTAAGAATTGTATATACTTGAGTGATACGTGCCTACATTCACTTTTGATTCTAAAAAAATCAGAATATATATCACAGGCTAGTTTGGCAATTGTAAACCTTAGGTAACATCCTCATCCAGACAACAGGCATTCAGCCTGGTACATTGGTGATTTTGTAAATTTGATTTGGGAAATTTAAATGATAATTTGAAGATGATCAGTATAATCTGAGAAGAATGAGCCATCTTAGAAGGCAGCTATGTATATTGTTTTAACAGGAATGCTGGAATGTGACTGCTGGGATTTGAATACCAGCCCTAGGTACTTTTGGTCCTAGACAAACTCCTTATCCTCTCTGGTCTCAATTTCTTTATCTGTGAAACTAACAGCAATAAGTGTAGTTATCTTATAGGATTGTTATGAAGCTTAAAATAAACAATATAAAATACTTCTAATGGTCCCTGATTCATAATAAGCACACAATACCTGTTAATGCATTATTATTATCTTGAACATCTTCCTCTCACTTAAAAGATTTTAGCTACACTACTTAAATGAGTATTCAAAGAGTTTAACAATACTTTGGGTTTGACTTGCTACTGTAAGAGAAGGAATCAGATATCTTTTGCTTTGTCAATAAAATGAAATTTGGGAAAGAATGTAGAATTTTCATTACAGCTGTTGCTGTTTCTTCCATCCGATGTGAATTACTGAAAAAGAGCTTTCCCATGTGTGTTTTTATTTCAACAAACATTCATTTAACACCTAACATATGCAAGACTTCGAGCTGACATTCGGAAGGGAAACATAATGAGATGAAATACGGTTCTTATCCTCAAAGAGTTAGCCCTACAGTTAGCAATAGAGATCCCAAAAATATCAAAAGTTAATCATAACATAGAAAATATAAAGACATTTCAATAATTTATAATAATGAAAGAGATCTACCATAAGAAAGCATACAATTAAACATCTATAGGATGATATGAATAATACATGCAAGTTTGTCTTTTGCTTTTTATTTATAGACTTGTTTTGTATAATATGTGAGCTACGTATTTCAAGAAGAAGAAAATCCTTGTGGTTGTGTTAGTCTTGGACAGCTTTATGAGGAAAGTGTGCTTCAGAAAGATCTTGAAGATTGAGTTCCAGTTGAGTTTAATCTCTTAGGCTGTCTCATAGGTATTAATAAGCTATGTATTTACTGGAGGTGGGTATAAATTAGGATCTCAAAAGATGACATCATGCTTAGTTATGGTTCGGATCAACCCTGAAGTAAGCTTACTGAGATTTCATCAAGAACCAAGTGGAATTAGATATCATATATCACATCATTTTAATAGTTCTATGTTTATTGAGGACCCAGTCAATATCTAGGGGGGAAATGAATATAAAGAAAGAGGTGCATTTATTGTTAGCTACTGGCCTCCAGTTGCTCACAACACATGTAACAAATACTTGTTATGCTTTGTGATACATGTCAAGAAGAGAGAAGCCAGGGGTGTGATGGATCTGAGGAGTGGACAAGAGGCTGTGTCAGGGGAGGCTTCAGAAAGGAGCCAGGGTTTTCTGTTTTCTGAATTCCTTAGTGGAAGCCAAATACAATTTTTAATTTTAGGTCAATTCAAAGTGCTTCACAACTTTTTCCTTTCCACTGAATCTAAAGCTATGATCAGTGAGTAAAATTGCTAAGATAAGTATCAATCAGCTAGGAGTCTGTGGAACAGTCACTCTTTTGACTGACACTTTGGTGTCATTAGAGTTTGTTTCAAAATGGATTTGGGGTTTAGATATCTGAGTTAGTTGAAAAACACTTTAAATCACAAATAGAGTGTCCCAAACTGGTAGTGGATTTAAGCAAAAGGTGTTTCTCATTACATCTAATAGAGATTTTCTTCAATTGTTCATTTATTCATTTTTTTTCAATCATTTATGTACATGCCAGGCTCTGTACAATTTTTTGGCTGATTTAGTAATGAACAAGCACAATGTATTTTTTTCATGAATTGTAAGAATCTAGTATTTTTTACATAGTTGTACCACAGAATTGCCAAAGTCTATTGAGTGATAAGACTGATTGTCATATAGGCAGGGATACTGCCATTGCAGTAGGGTATTGGATGAAGAGGCATCCTACAATAAGGGCAATTTTGAAATACAATCTAATTTGTTATATATGGAATGAATTGAATTGAGACAGCATATCAATGTAAGTAAGCCACAAGCCCTTAAATTTGAGGACAGCACAATCTAAATTCAAATGGTGACCAGAACATTTATTAGAATATTATATTGAGATTAAGTCACTATGATTTTAATTGATGGTTAAGAAATTGGGGGATTTTTAAGAATACTGCTTACTATTATACTATCAGCACTCATAATGACTGCCATTTTTTGTTCTCTTATGTATGTTATTGTGCCAAGTGCTTTACATTTAAGACATTTTTGTACCCCACAACATGTGCATAAGTATATGCAATTGAAATGGGACGAGTTTTGCCTTATCTGCCTCTCAGGCTGTGTGATAGGGGCGTGACTCACTTCCTTGGTGCCCAGGGGCTCAAACCCCTAGCGGGAGCATGCAGACTGGCAGGTCGTGGGGAACCTAGGCTCTGGTCCTATGGCAGCAGCAGTGTCTAGGGTCGAGTGTTTATGGCTCCCAAAACCCCAGTGGGCATGTGTTACAGTGTGCTCTTTCAGCTTGGCTGTCTGCAGGTGGCTTGTGTTAATCAGCTCAATAAGACCCTCTGCCTTATTGCAAGGACAGAGGGCTTTTTGTATCCCAGGGTTGTTGCCCTAGTGTACTAGAAAAAATCGGATCACGCGTGGGCTTGGCGAATGAGTGCAAGGTTTTATTGAGTGGTGGAAATAGCTCTCAGCAGATGGATGGGGAGGCAGAAGGGAGATGAAGTGGGAAGGTTTTCTTCCCCTGTAGTCGGGTTGCTCAGTGGCCAGGCTCTCTCCTCCAACCGCCATAGGCTGAACTTCCCTTGGCGTCTGCATCATTCAGCGCTGATGGCCTGCCAGTGTCTGTCAGTGTGTTCTTCGGCGGGTGTGTTCCTCTTGACGTCCACCCAGTTGTGTGTGCGCCCACTAGGGTCTCGGGGTTTTATAGTACAGAATGGGGGGCATGGTGGGCCAGAATATTCTTGGAAAATGCAACATTTGGACGTGAAAACAGGAGTGCCTATCCTCACCTAGGTTCATGGGCACAGGTCCGAGGGTGGAGCCTTAGCCAGGGACCCCATGTTTCTCTTGCCAGCACTTCCCTGCCCCCTCCCATATCACAATCATATCTATTTGCAAAGGAAGAAACTAAGGCTGAGTAATGCTGAATGATTTGCTGTATGTCAGAAAGGGGTCAATAAGTGACAGAGCCTATACAGGTTGGGTATTCCTAATCCAAACATCCAAATTCTGAAATCCTGCAAAATCCAAAAGTTTTCTAATTTTTTTTTTAAATTGGCAATAATTATACATACTCATTGGGTGATATTTTAATACATATGCTGTTAAAATGCTTTGGCTGTGTCCACACCCAAATCTCATCTCAAATTGTAATCCAAATTTTAATCCCCATGTGTCAAGAGAGGGACCTAGTGGGAGGTGATTGGATCATGGGGGTGGTTTCCCCCATGCTGTTCTCGTGATAGTTGGTGAGTTCTCATGAGATCTGATTGTTTGATAAGTGTCTGGCACTTTCCCCTTCTCTGACTTTTTCACCTGCTGCTATGTAAGACGTGCCTTGCTGCTCCTTCACCTTCCACCATGATTGTAAGTTTCCTGAGGCCTCCCTGGCCATGCAGGACTGTGAGTCAATTAAACCTCTTTTTCTTTATAAATTACCCAGACTTTGTAGCCATGTGAAAACGGACTAATACAAATGTGTAGTGATTGGATCAGGGTAACTAGTGTATCCACCATCTCAAACATTTGTCGTTTCTTTGTGTTAGGAAAGTTCCATATCCTCCTTCTAGCTATTTGAAGCTAATATGTTTTTGTTAATTACAGTCATCCTACAAAAGTATAGAATACTAGAACTTATTTCTCCTATCTAGCTGTAATTTTGTATCCTTTAACAAATCTCCCCTTATCTCTCATTTTCCCCACTCTTCCCAGCCTCTAGTTCCTCTATTCTAGTTTTTACTTACATGAGATCAACAACTTTATAGCTTCCACCTATGAATGAGAACATGAAATTTTTAACTTTCCACTCCTGGGTTATTTCACTTAACATAATGTCCTCCAGTTCTATCCATGTTGTCACATTTAACAGAATTTCATTCTTTTTTATGGTTGAATTGTATTTCATGGTGCATATATACCACATTTTTAAGTCCATTCATCTGTTGTTAGATACCTAGGTTGATTCCGTATCTTGGCTATTATTAATTGTGCTTCAGTGAGCATGGGGTGAAGATGTATGTCTCTTTGATATGATTTATCCAAAGGAAAGGACATTCAAAACTTTTTGAGCACCAACATGATGCTCAGAGAAAATACTCATTGGAGCATTTCAGATTTCAGATTGTTGGAAAAGAGATACTCAACCAGTAAAATCAACCAGTAAATATTAAAAAAAAAAAAAAAAAAAAAAAAAAAAAAAAAAAAAAGGAATCCAAACAACTCTGCTCCTAAGCACTTAGGATTTGGGATACTCAATGTGTATTGTATTTGATCTCTACCTTTCAGGTATCTAATAAAAAACCAGATAATTGTTCAATGACAAAGAATTAAGATTGCTTAGCCTTAAGGCACTGAATTTTAAGCAGTGTCTAAGGGTGTTTTGGAGAGAGCTGCTTTTTATCTATATTTGCATGGTCTTCTTGGTAACTCAAGTGCTAATGATCACTGAAATCAAGAACTTCAGTATACATGATTCTTATGGAAACTACCAAACAAGCTTTACCATGTTTTAGCAGAATCAAAATATAAAATGCTGGGGCAGAAAAATATGTAATATATATGTAAAACAAACATATAAATTAGTGCTAGGGGATGTATGGCTAATGATTATTACATAAACCCTACCATTCTTTAAATTAGGCAGAGAAGATCTTTTGGAACAGGTCCTAACTGAGAGCCCAGTTGAATGATGGGAGGGAGACAGTTGACAAAGATGGGCAGAAGTGTTTTTTCTGGCAGAGGCTGCAACTTGAAGGTGGAAGTTAGTAAAAGGCTTTGAAAACATGTTTAAAACAGCAGAAAGGATTAGTAGGAGTAGTTGAAGAAAAGTGAGTTCTGTCCCTCCTTAATGAAATGCTTTGAAGCAGAAGAAAGTTTTGTTTTTGTTCTTGATTTAAATGCATGAGTGAGATTCTATTAAAATGCCCCAGGAAGCACTAGATTCATGTCATGGCAGTTATTTCATAGAACTTTAGTGAACTGGTTTAACTGTAATTAAAAAATAAAAATAACTTGATCAATTGTTAAGAAGTAGGAATGGGAGAGTAAACTGGTAGAACTATTTTATTTATAAATACTTTTATCCAAGATTCCCTACAAAACAGAGCCCGAGTCCAGAATTAAGAGGTGATACTTTATTTAGGAAGTGCAATTCTAAGACATGGAAAATGAGAAAAGAGAAAGTAAAGTAGGTAAGGATGAGAAGCAATGCAAAGTGATGTGTTACATCACTGACCATTGCTTTATAAAAACCCTAAAAGAGACAAAGATGGTTGCTTGGGAAGTATACTTTCTTGGCCACACAGAACATCTCCAATCAGACTGCATGATGAAGCTGCCTGAGAACAGTCAGTGAGAGGGAACAAGAGGATATTTATCTGTTTTGATGTCAATGTTTCCTATCTCTTCTTTCTCCTTGACCAAATTTCATCTATTGGAGCACCCCACCCCCAACACCAATCCTCAGTGGGGTGCTGCATTCAAGTCTGGAGGTGATGAGAGGGACTCAGGACTTGTGGCTGGTAAGGCATGTTGGCTCCAGATGATAGGACTACCATGAGCAGAGTTGAATGGTTGCACCTGTGTCGGATCAAGTGACTGAAAATGAAAAGAATCTGAGGAACATGTGCAATGAGGTATCACGTTTATTTCCTATTTATTATGTGTCAAGCACTGCAGAGCATTTAGCTTGCCTTATCTCTTTTGATCTATTGTTATTCCCGTTGTACAATGACGTAGTCACACCCTAGTAGGGTTACTCATCCTCAGATTTTAAACCAAGCAGTTATTATTAGCCTTACTTAGAGGGCGACATTTTTTCCTTCACTCTCCTCCACCTTCCACCCTTCATCTCCTTTTCCCTCTCTCCCTTCATCCTTTCCTTCCTTCACTCCTTCCTTTTTTCCTTTTCTATCCCCACTTCTCTCTTCCTTCATTCTTCCTCTCTCAAAGCTTTCTTTGTTTTTTTCTTTCTCCCTTTCTGATTTTTAGTTCTTCTCCCTTTCTTTCTTCTTTTCTTCTTCCCTCCTTTTAACTCCTCCCCCCCTTCCTTCCTTTCTTCAATAAATTTTTTTAATGTACTGTGTTCTAGAAACTGGTCTAGTTAATAAGAATACACAGTCAACATGGCCCTTGCTCTCTTGTCTCTTAAAATCAAGTTGGGAATGGAGATGGAAACACACAATTGAAAATAAACAAATAGCCAGAGTGTTTTCACGTCATGATCTGTACTATAAAGACAGTGAGACAGGATATTGGAGGGTGACAGCAAGTATAAAAAAGAATAGCATGAGGGAATATGCTTCTCTAATTGATGTGTTCAGTACAGTTATTTCTATAAGGAGGTGATATTTGATCTGACATATGACTGATGATAAACAGTAAGAGACAGGTCAGTGTAGCTGCTAAGTAAAGAATAGACTGGAGGAGAGGCTATTTACGAGGTTATGGGATGATTCAGGACAAGGGAATAGTGGGTTGGATTAGGATGGTTGCATAGAGGTGGACAGAAGTGGGTAGATACAGTATCGTGCTGGGAAATAGAACCAAAGGGATGTCTCAATGATGGCACCCAGGCTTTTGATGTCGGTCATCTGGTGAATGATAGTTTCATTTACTGAGATGAAGAAGACAAGGGGGAGTATACATCTGGAGGGGGGCAAAAACTTATACTTTGCATGTGTTAGGCTTGAAATATCTGTTAGCCATATAAATAGAGGCATCAGGAAAACCTGAATATAAAAGCCTGAGTTTAGGAGAGAGATATGGACCAATGATAAAATGTGGGGAGTCACTGGCAGGGCAATGGTATTGATAGCCATATTTTATTTAAACATACTGATTTTAACAAATAACTGATTAACACATGTTTTCCTGGGACTTCTCTTTTTTTACTTTACTCTGTATTTTCACTCTTAAATATAATGAAAAGTATTTGCACATCCTGGCAGAGTTAAGATAACTTTACAATACTTTGTTACAGTTTAATAGCCTTAAAATATGACTTACCTTTTTTGGTTTTATTATTCAGTTTATAAATGTGTATGCTTTATTATGCTTTAAATTTGTAAACCAAAGCCATAAGAAAAGCAAACTCTTCTCTATAGTGGATTAGAGAGGTAAGCATCAATGTGAACTAATAACATATCCATGTATATTCATATAAGTTTTTTTAACCTATAAAAATGTACAAATTAACTAACAAGCAACAGAATACTAACAGGAACACTTGGAAAATGATCAAGTGGTGTTTGTATTTTAAGTGATAGAAGGTGGAGATAATGGAGAAGAATGAGCTAACTTATGCTCCTAGCACGACTTTGTTTAGTGAAAGCAACTGTCTTTGGAGTAATTTGGAAGGCACTGTGAGATGCTACAAATGCATTATGGAATCCATCTTTGGATACTTGCTTTATGGCAAGGCCAAAGGGATGCTGCAGAAAACAATATTGTCTTTTATGCTACTAAATATTTCCTATTCTTAAAGCTAAGAAAATAGCTAGTCTCTAGTAAATATTCACAGAGGGATTACTGCGATAGTTTCCCAAAGGCTCATGTGAATTTGAAAGCACTGTCTGTTTAAGGAAACAGTGACTGTGTCATATTTCTGCACCATGCTTGTCTCTCTATGAACAGAACACTCTTGACTTCTAAAACACATGGAAAGCAGCGAATTCAGTATCCAAATGTTAAATCCTACTTTATATACTACTATATAAAGTGCATTTAGACCAGGAATCAATAAAGAAGGAGGAAAAATTCTCCTCTGTTATTTGAGAAGATGGGTTTAGGATTTGTGATAGAGGATACAATTTCAAACATTTTCAATAAAGAGGCAGAGGGCTGATCTGCTGTGAGCTGCCATATATTCCCAGTATTTGGTCAGGATGCATGGAAGCAACAAGGTGTGAGCTCTCACATCATACCCACACGACCTCCATCCTTCACTCTGCTTCTTTGTGTAACACAGTGAGCAGCTAAATATTTTGACCATTGCTATGAAAAATTTGGGAGATGGCTACAGAAATAGATTATTTAAAACTTTCATATGTCGTTTTTACTGATTCAATACTAACCAGGAAAAGGCGTAATTGAGTAAATATGATTAACTGTATATGTAGACAAATAGTCACACTGTCCCTTGATAACTTTCCAAACTCTAATTTATTGGAAACATGAAAAATAGTATTATCCTTTTCTGTGATAACTGAAACTGTGAGATAAGGAGTAAAAGTGGGTCTAATTGTTTCTGCATTTTTAAGTGTAGACTGAATAGATTTCAACTAAACATACCTTATCAAAATTCTTTCTGATTACAGCACATCTATATAATATTTCTAACTGTCACAGTTCATAATTTTTTTTTACAATCTCTTAGGCTAGGTCGTTATGTTTAAATTTACCATAACAAGGACTTTGAGTTTTTCAAAGCAAAGCAAAATAGATAAGACTCAAATTACTGTCTTCTACATCTTCTTGTACTTTTTAAAGCCTCTTATTTTTGTTTCCTGAGTTATAAATTTTCTGATACAGCCTACTTAACACTGTCAGATAAATGTTTCTCAAAATCTACATTATTTTTTCTGCTTACATACCTGTAATATAGTGTTTGCTTTATGTGTTCCAGGAACACTAGTTCCATGTAATTCAAGCAAGGCATCAGGGCTCAAACGCTTTGGGGAATTGTTCCATACTCCCTTTCACTTTTCAAGATTCCCCATATACATTAGAATATTAAAGGCAATAGAATTCCTGCAGAAAGAAAAAAAAGTGATTTAACTTTGTTTAATCCACGTGGTTCCAGAATCATTTGAACTTTAACCTACTTCTTCCATTGGGAGCACACTTTGAAAAATGCAAATATAAAGGTGCTGGATTACCTTAAAAAATTTTCAAAGATCTGTAAGAACTGTAAGGATGTTTTGAGATCAAATAGTCCAATTATTTCACTTTACAAATAGCATAACTGGACTTAAATAGGACAAGAGACTTATAAAAGTTCACAATATCAAGAACGTTTTCAAGTTAACAAAGAGACAGAATTTGAATCTCAAACTCAAACTGATAGTTCTTTTCATCACATTTTGCCTTTCTTTCAAAGTAAGTTTTAGAAGCTAGAGATCCCTTTTGTACATCTTATCTATCACTTACAGCTCTGGATCATGGCACAGTGTATGGGAGAACATAGCTTAGAATTCTGTATTCAGAAAACAGTGAATGGAGTGCTGGGTGAGCAATAGTGAGTACAACCAACGATCATAGTTCTTGCTGTCATGGAGATTATTGCCTCCATGGGGTTCAGACATAAAACAGACAAATCAATAAATAGGCAATTATAAATGTGGGCAGGAAATAAGAAAGCTGCATACAGGGATCCAGGATTGTGAATAATGAGGACTACTTAGATAAGGCTCTTAGGAAGGTTCATCTTAGAAAGGGAAATATTCAAACTGAAAGAGAAGCCAGCTATGCAAAGAACCAACGACAGGGCTTTCTAAATGGGATACTCCCACAGTGTGAGGATCCTAAGGAAGGAAATGGCTCTCCAGGAGCAGAACGGTGGCCCAGGTGGCTTGAGCATGGTGAGTATGGGAAGCATTGTTAGAGATAAATTTGAAGAGGCTGACAGAATACATGATGCAGCTCAGTGTAGATCATAGTAACCTGTTGGATTTTAAAGGGCATAGAAAGCCATAGCCTCAAGCAGTGAACTGGTGGTATGATGGCTGCTTAAAAGAACATCACAGTGATATAGTAGATTCCTGAAAATTGCTTCATTGGGATTCTTAGATGGCAGTTCCTACCAGCTCAGGATGTCAAGGAACTACAAGTCTTGTGGAGGAAAGTAGATTCTTACTACAGCATTCATGTCGCTAATATTAGGAAGCTGGAGGAGTGGAAACAGCAGGTTAGGCATGGAGCTCTCAGGATGGTGGTTTGGGAAGAGAGGAGACCCATCCAGTGATGCCCATAAGATGGCAAAGAAGTCACCTTGCTGGGACTGTTCTTGACTTAAAAGGTAGGCTTTCAGCCTTCAGGCCAGAGTGAAGGGGTCAGGGGTGACAGTAGACAGAGCAGGGAAGGGCCAGGCTATGGGCCATGCAATTGTTAGGGTAGAACAGAGAAGCTCCTTGTCTTTCATGTGGACTACATGTGAAATCCCTCCAAAGGGCATATGATGAGAAGGGTCTCTGTCTCATGGCAGGTAGTGCAGGTAAATATGGTATGGCTATGTTTAGCATCATGGTGCAAGCCAGATCAAAAGGGCTTAATCTGAAACTGATCCTTTTGGTGCACATTTTTACCCTTCAAATAAGGATTTCCCTGAAACAGTTTAGGTGTGACCTATATGCCCTTTTACAACGTAGGAGTTGCATTTTCATCATGGCAACTGAATAAATTTTCTCAGCACTGTAAACTCTATTTTCTTATTATTTCAAATTATTTTAATATAAAATTCCCCCTTCTTTGCTTCCTTCCTTCTTCCCTTCCTCCCTCCCTCACTGCCTCCTCCTCCTCCTCCTCCTCCTCCTGTTCTTCTTTTTCTCCTCCTCCTCCTGTCTCTGTCTCTCTCTTTCTTTCCCTTCCTTCTTCTATGTTTATTGATCGCTAACTGTGCACACATGATCTAGGCAATGGAGACTCCTAATGAATAAGATAGAGAAGATTCCTGCTATCATGACATTCTAGCTGAGATTTTCTAAGCATATATCTCATAGTATTCTGAGTTGGAATTTTCACTTCCATGAACTGATTATCAGAGGTTCATAATGTTTGAAACATAGAGTAGAATCAAAATTTTATTGTAATTCTGTAAATCCTGTTTATAAAAGTATTATTTCTATTGGTATAGTTAGATATTAGAAAGAGCTAATCAATCATATAATAAGTTAATGTGATTAAGCAAGGGATGGAAGAATTTTTTTGTATTCACATCAGAAATTCAAATTAATATTTATATATAAGGATGTTTATCTTAAAATTTTGAAAACTGAATGTGAAAATATGGCAAAAGTTAAACAAATAATTGTATAGAAATATGAAATATGTACCCATTAAAATTATGATTTTTAAGAAGCAATATTATCTAGCTATTAAGGCCACAGACACTGGAGTTAGAGATTTTATAATCTTGAGGAAGCTTCTGTATATCCGTTTCCCCCTCTGTAAAATGGGAATAATAATAATAATAGGTACCTCATACATTTGTTGTAACGATGCAACAAGTGTTTAGAACAGTGTTGACATATAGTAAGTGATCAATAAGTCTAATCAATGTCTTCTTATTATAATTAGGTACAAAGATTTATGCCATAATATTATAAAATTGTATATATATGAAAGTTCAATTTTAGAGAATATGCATATTACCAGAAATAAACACATCTAAATGTTAACAGGTGATAGCCATGGAAGGTACAATTATAGTTCATTTTAATCATATACTTCATAAATATTTTGATTGTATATTCTTCCATATGAATTTAGTATTAAATA
>NW_016808026.1:1813371-1846662 GCF_001698545.2 Rhinopithecus bieti
TTTACTTCCAACTATATGGTCAATTTTGGAATAAGTGCGATGTGGTGCTGAGAAGAATGTATATTCTGTCGATTTGGGGTGGAGAGTTCTGTAGATGTCTATTAGGTCCGCTTGGTGCAGAGTTGAGTTCAATTCCTGGATATCCTTTTTAATTTTCTGTCTCGTTGATCTGTCTAATGTTGACAGTGGAGTGTTGAAGTCTCCCATTATTATTGTATGGGAGTCTAAGTCTCTTTGTTGGTCTCTAAGGACTTGCTGTATGAATCTGGGTGCTCCTGTGTTGGGTGCATATATATTTAGGATAGTTAGCTCTTCCTGATGAATTGATTTCTTTACCATTATGTAATGACCTTCTTTGTCTCTTTTGATCTTTGATGGTTTAACGTCTGTTTTATCAGAGACTATGATTGCAAGCTTTGCTTTTTTTTTTGTTTTCCATTTGCTTGTTAGATCTTCCTCCATCCCTTTATTTTGAGCCTATGTGTGTCTCTGCACGGAATATGGTTCTCCTGAATACAGCAAACTGATGGGTCTTGACTCTATCCAGTTTGCCAGTCTGTGTCTTTTAATTGGACCATTTAGTCCATTTACATTTAAGGTTAATATTGTTATGTGTGAATTTGATTCTGTGATTATGATGTTAGCTGGTTATTTTGCTCATGAGTTGATGCAGTTTCTTCCTAGCATCTATGGTCTTTACATTTTGGCTTCCTAGCATCTATGGTCTTTACATTTGGTACTGGTTGTTCCTTTCCATGCTTAGTGCTTCCTTCAGGAGCTCTTGTAGGGCAGGCCTGGTGGTGACAAAATCTCTAAGCATCTGCTAGTCTGTAAAGGATTTTATTTCTCCTTCACTTATGAAACTTAGTTTGGCTGGTTATGAAGTTCTGGGTTGAAAATTCTTTAAGAATGTTGAATATTGGCCCCCACTCTCTTCTGGCTTATAGAGTTTCTGCCGAGAGATCCGCTCTTAGTCTGATGGGCTTCCCTTTGTGGGTAACCCGACCTTTCTGTCTGGCTGCCCTGAAAATTTTTTCTTCATTTCAGCTTTGGTGAATCTGACAATTATGTGTCTTGGAGTTGCTCTTCTCGAGGAGTATCTTTATGATGTTCTCTGTATTTCCTGAATTTGAATGTTGGTCTTACTTACTAGGTTAGGGAAGTTCTCCTGGATGATATCCTGCAGAGTGTTTTCCAACTTGGTTCCATTTTCCCCGTCACTTTCAGGCACACCAATCAGACGTAGATTTGGTCTTTTCACATAGTTCCATATTTCTTGGAGGCTTTGTTCATTTCTTTTTACTCTTTTTTCTCTACACTTCTCTTCTCGCTTCATTTCATTCATTTGATCCTCAATCACTGGTACTCTTTCTTCCAGTTGATCAAGTCGGTTACTGAAGCTTGTGCATTTGTCACGTAGTTCTCCTGTCATGGTTTTCATCTCTATTAGTTTGTTTATGGTCTTCTCTGCATTGATTATTCTAGTTATCCACTGTTCCATTCTTTTTTCAAGGTTTTTAGTTTTTTTACTCTTGGTACGTAGTTCCTCCTTTAGCTCTGAGAAGTTTGATGGACTGAAGCCCTCTTCTCTCAACTCGTCGAAGTCATTCTTTGTCCAGCTTTGTTCTGTTGCTGGCGATGAGCTGCGCTCCTTTGGAGGGGGGAAATGCGCTCTGATTTTTTGAATTTCCAGCTTTTCTGCACTGCTTTTTCCCCATGTTTGTGGTTTTATCTGCCTTTGATCTTTGATGGTGGTGACGTACTGATGGGGTTTTGATGTGGGTGTCCTTTCTGTTTGTTAGTTTTCCTTCTAACAGCAGGACCCTCAGCTGCAGGTCTGTTGGAGTTTGCTTGAGGTCCACTCCAGACCCTGTTTGCCTGAGTATCAGCAGTAGAGGCTGCAGAAGATACAATATTGCTGAACAGCGAGCGTTGCTGTTTGATTCTTGCTCTGGAAGCTTCGTCTCAGAGGTGTACTCCACTGTGTGAGGTGTGAGGTGTCAGTCTGCACCTTGTGGGGGATGTCTCCCAGTTTGGCTACTCAGGGGTCAGGGACCCACTTGGGAAGGCAGTCTGTCCGTTCTCGGAACTCAGCCTCCGTGCTGGGAGAACCACTGCTCTCTTCAAAGCTGTCAGACAGGGACATTTACATCTGCAGAGGTTTCTGCTGCTTTTTATTTAGCTATGCCCTGTCCCCAGAGGTGGAGTCTACAGAGGCAGGCAGGTCTCCTTGTGCTGCGGTGGGCTCCACCCAATTCAAGCTTCCGGTGGGCTCTGTTTACCTACTCAAGCCTCAGCAATGGCAGGCGCCCCTCCTCCAGCCTCGCTGCTGCCTTGCAGTTAGATCTCAGACCGCTGTGCTAGCAATAAGGGAGGGTCCGTGGGCGTGGGACCCTCCCGGCCAGGTGTGGGATATAATCTCCTGGTGTGCCCTTTGATAAGACCCTTGGTAAAGCCCAGTATTAGGGTGGGAGTTACCCGATTTTCCAGGTGTTGTGTGTCTCAGTTTCTCTTGCGTGGGAAAAGGAATTCCCTTCCCCCTTGCGCTTCCCAGGTGAGGTGATGCCTCGCCCTGCTTAAGCTCTCGCTGGTCAGGCTGCACCTGCTGACCAGCACCGACTGTCTGACATGCCCCAGTGAGATGAACCCAGTACCTCATTTGAAAATGCAGAAATCACCCGTCTTCTGTGTCACTCATGCTGGGAGCTGGAGGCTGGAGTTGTTCCTATTTGGCCATCTTGGGAGCCCCCACTCTGATTTTGGTGTATGTTAACATCAAGAACACAATTTGAACCAAAGAGTTAAGGTATAACAACAGAATAATTAGAATAATATATTCCCTCTTCCTGACTTAATACAACATTTAAAAATAGAGATATGAAAAATAATATGAATACTGCAGTCCATTTTATATTTCAAAAAAAAGAAAATGAAAATAGTGTCAACTTAAAGGATACTTCCTGATATCTGAAGCTTGAGTAACGGCAGGTGAATTTTATTATAACACCCTCCCTGCAGAGTCATTGGCAGGCCCACACTATATAAGCTTTATAGTAAGATAAGAGTCAGTCTTTTACCTGTATCTTTGGAAGCTTTAACTTTATTAGCTCTTCTTTCTTTCCTATGTTGCCTATCTGCAATGTATGATAACTTACTTTTGATTTAAGATCAGGAAATAATAATAGCTAATATCTTTATTGTAAATCGTTTACATTAGACTTTTACAGGAAAATATGCATTGTTTACTAGTAAAGTTCAGGTATTTTGTGGTTACAATTCATGTTAGCATAAGGAAAGTGACATATATTCTCCCCTATTAATTTATTTCCCAGGACTATCCAATTCTATTGGGAAGTAATTTTGAATGAATTAGATAATTATTATAATTTATTTAAATTGGGCTCATACAGAAAACTCACATCAATAATGCCACCATAAATAATTTTCTAAGAGGAACTGGATTAACCCTGTTGCGTATGTTGGAAAAAATATAGGTTAAAATGCAGAAGCTAAAAGGATGAACGAGACAAAATCTTGCTCTCAATGAACTGACATTCTAGTGAGGGAGAGCAAAAATGATAAAAACAAACAAAACAAATTCGCACAGTGAAAGTGCTATGCATATAAACAAAGTCAGTGCTGTAGTTTCTGGATGGGTAGGTAAGATTGGTAGAGACTTTTCAGATGAAGTGACAGACAATTGGAAATATGAATGACATGAAGACTCCAGTGAAGCCAAGATTAAGGAAAGGATACTTTGAGTAGAGAGAACAGCTGCCACACTGACTCTAAGCCAACAGCAAACCTAGGGTGTATGAGAAACAAAGAAAACCACATGTCTTGGATGCCGTGGGGTAAGAACAAGTGGTACCAGATTAGTTGGGAATGATAGCAAAGGTGAGATTTTATAGGGCTTTGTAAATCAGCATTAGAGAGGGGAATTTATTCTAAGTGCCATGGGACATAGTTTGAAGGTTTTAAGCAGGGATATGATGTCATTTGATTCACATTATGTAAAGAATGCCTGGGCTGGGCATAGTGGCTCACACCTGTAATCCCAGCACTTTGGGAGGCTGAGGCGGGCAGATCACCTGAGGTCGGGAGTTCACGACCAGTCTGACCGACATGGAGAAACCCCCTCTCTACTAAAAATACAAAAAATTAGCCAGGCGTGGTAGTGCATGCCTGTAATCCCAGCTACTAGAGAGGCTGAGGCAGGAGAATTTCTTGAACCTAGGAAACAGAGGTTGCAGTGAGCCGAGATCCCACCATTGCACTCCAGCCTGGGCAACAAGAACAAAACTCCTCCCCCCCCCCCAAAAAAAAAAAAAGAATGTCTGCCTTCTCGATGTACATCGTTTATAATGAGGCAACAGTGAAGGCAGGTGACCTGTTAGGAAGCTTGTGCAGTTGTTCAGGTGAGAGAATGATGGTGTGGGCTGGACAGAGGTAGTGAAGATAGAGGGTGTGCCCAGATTCAAAGCAAGTTTTAAAGGTAGAATCAACAGAACTTGATAAAGTATTAGGTGTACTTGGTGAGGGAACACGAAGAATCAAGATTTTTGATCAAAAGTAGAGGATAGGTTTGTTTACTGAAAAGAGGAAGTCTAGGGAAGAAACCCTTCGGGGAGTGGGAATCAAGGTACCTATTTTGGATGGTATTTTATAGTCTGCTAGGCCTGCCATAAAATACCACAGGGTGGCTTAAATAATAGAAATTTATTATTCCACGGTGGATGCTGGGAATTCCAACATCAAGGTTCCAGTAGGGTTTGACTTCTGGTGAGGGCTCTTCTCCTGTGTTATAGATGGCTGCCTTCTCACTATGTTCTCACATATGCCCTCTTTGATGTCTCTTATAAATGCACTAATCCACTTGGGTCAGGATCCTACCTTTATGACCTCCTTTAACTTTAATTATGTTATTATTCCAAACACAGCCACACTGGTGGTTGGGCTTCAACATATACATTTTGGGAGGACACAAACATTCAGTTCATTATAGATGGGTTAAATTTGAGTACTTGATATATATATTATTTTTGCCATCTAAGGACTGGATAAGATGAAAAATGACTAGGTAGTGAAAAGAAAGCATCCCAGCACTGAGCCTGGGAGCCTCCAATATTTGAGATAGTGTTAAGAACAGTTGGTTAAAATTACTGAGAAATGGCCCATGAGGTAGAAAGAAAATTAAGAGTAACAGAAGCCAACAACAGAGTTTATGAAAAGGGAAGTGGTTAACTGTGTCAAATACTGCTGAAAAGTCAATTAAAATATAGACAAGAAACTGATCATTTGGTTTAGTGATACCCAGATCCCTTGTGAACTTGACACTCAAATCCCAGTGCTAGTTTTTTCTGTACTTTTGAGAACAGTTTAAAGTAAAAACTAAAATTTCTCCCTTTCATTTATCAATCTATTTCCTAGAGCTGATACCTATTATCAGTCTAGCATATGTATACATTTAAAAATATAATATAGATATATTTTATTTAGACACACATATAGGTGAGCATTTTGTTTTCACACAAATAGTAACAAGTATGTGAGTGGGTGTACATGTGCATTTTCTGCAATATGCTTCCTTTCACATAACAAGTTATGACCTTTTGTCTAAGCCAGCACACTAGTCTCCATTTATGGGAGGTTTTGTTTTCTGGGCTTTGCTTTCTGTGGTTTCAGCTATCAGTGGTCAACCATGGTCTAAGAATATTAAATGGAAAATTCCAGAAATAAACAATTCATCAGTTTCAAATTGTGTGTCACTCTGAGTAGCATGGTGAAATCTCACAACATCCTGCCCAGGACATAAATGCTCCCTTTGTCCAGTGTATTCACACTGTACACACTCTCCATCGGTGAGTCGCTCAGTAGCCATCTTGGTTATATCAACTTTCTCTGTATTGCCGTGCTTGTGTTCAAGTCACCCTTATTTTACATAATAGTCTCTAAGCACAAGAGTAGTGATATTGGCATATTGTTATTTTATTTTTATTGTTTTATTTTATTTTATTGTTAGTCTCTGTGCCTGCTTTATAAATTTTATCATAGGTATGTATGCATAGGAAAAACATAATACATATGGGATTTCAGTACTAGCTACTGTTTCAGGACCTACTGAGGGGCTTAGGAACATATCTCCTGAAGATAAGGGGGATTACTGTACAGGTTCAGTAGCCTTTTTCATTTTCACAGCTGCATGGTGTGAACTGGGTTGTTATTTAACCATCTTCCATTCATAGCTATTTGAGATGTTTTTCCTAACTGACATAAACATTGCTGAAGTAGACATCATTATACATGTATTTTGGTGTACATGAGCTGGCATTCCGATAAGACCAAATCCTAAAATTGATGTGACCCACTAATGATTCTACACATTCATAATTTTGAGAGACAATGTGAAACTCCAAAAAGTTTGAACCACTTTTACTCCCCAGGGGACAGAGTTAAATTCCCGAAACCCTACAATTTAGTGTTGTGTTTAACAAATGCTCATGTTTTAACGTAGTGATTTTTATGTGCATTAAACCCTCCTTGAAACTCTCTGTCGCTGTTAGCTCTCTAGTCTTTACTGAGTTACTGACTTTCTGTGCTTTAGCTTTCTGGTGCTTGTAGTGGCAATACAAATGAATTTTATTTTGTTTTGTTTTTTTATTTTGTTTTTTAATTCGTAGATTTGTATTAAATAAAACAGTGTAAAATGTTAGGATTGCAGCTGGCATATTAAAAGACTCAGAAAATGCTATTACAGTGCGGTAGCGAAAAGTGCCATTTGTGGAGTCAGACACTCGTGCTCATATTCCAGCTTAACAATTTACCAGCTCTCTTGATTTCTCTGTATCTAGTACCAAACCCCAAGGGTTGTTCTGAGATTAAGTCAGGATGCTTTGGAAGAGTCTCTGCCACTCAGTGCATTCTTAAATGTTTGTGATTAATAAATATTATTGCTATGAAACTTAATTATTTAACAATCTTGAATTTCCAAAGTTCTCATTACTGCTATAAAGAAACGTTCGTATATTTAAACTGAGTACATATTTCTGATTATTTCTCTAGACTAGAATCCTAGAAGTGACATTGCTGAATCAAAGAGTATGCATTATTTTAAGCCTTTTGATAGATTATATCCAAATTTCTCTCCAGAAAAGTTATGTATTTGTTATTTTTACCAATTTATACTCCTATCAGCGGTGGACAATCCAGGATCTATCTCGATACAACCCTGGCAGTATTCAAAGGTAATGTTGATTTCTTTTCTCTTTTCCAACCTGAAAATAAAATTAGTAACTCAGTACTGTTTTTATCTGCATTGCTATAAGTGCTAGAGAAGTTAAACCATTTTTTCCCATTGTCATCTGTTTTTTTCTGTGAAATATCTGTAGTATTTTTTCTAGTGTCTAATAGAGTTTAATTTTTATTTATCACTTCATAAAATAATTTTAGATGTTAACCTGGCTCTGACAATATCGCATAGCATAAATATTCAATTACACCTTTCTAAGAGTCCTTTATGCCCCGCTTGCTAATTGCTGAAATTCTTCAGTTTCTCAGTTTTGTATTCCGGACAGAATAGTCTTGTAATCAAGTTTGTATTTTTGAACCTAATGATACAGGACAGACTATAGATGACTATATATCTTATAAATTATATGTATTGTTTCAAATATTATAGTCAGAGAAATAGTGATGACATGGTGTAGAAGGTGACTGTGCCTTTTCAGTTATTTGCACAATAGGTGGCACCCCTAAATTGGGGAATATGCAGACACCATAAAACATGTCTAGCTTTATATTAAACAGGATTGGCTTTTTCCCTAGTCAACTTCCTCAACATCATTATTGAATAATTTATTTCTTTTCTTTATTCTTGTATGCAGCTTTTTTCCCATATTAAATTCTTCTATACACTAAGGTATGTTTTGAGGTTGTATATTCCATTACACTGATCTGTCAGGTCTTATGCCAGTTACATGTTTTAATTAATTTTACTTCTATTTCATAATTATTGCAGGTAGCTATCTTTTATCTAGTTTTCACAAAATTGCTTTAATTATTATTTTGGACATTAATTCAAGATGAAATATAGAGGAATTTTAAGGGCTTATGTAAATAAGAATCTCATTGAAATGGTCAAATGTGTACATTACTTTGGAAAAATTTTACATTCTTCCCAATGCTATTAATTTCTTGTAATATTATATTTTATGGTCCTTGAATATCACTAGTGAAATAGTTCCTCTTTTTTAATTTCTTAAGATCATCTTTGTGGCCTTGAAATGATTAATTTTTGCAAATGTTCTAAGGATACTTAAAAGAGGAAATTCTCTTTAAAGTCCAAAAGTTGGAAATATTTGCAATGATACAACAATATCAATTTTATTATTCAAATTTTCTTTATCCCTATTTTTAGACTTTGTATTATCAATAAAATCTAAACATTGTCAGAAGCATATAGAATAGTATCGTAAGTCTCCTTTTTTTCCATACCCAGACTTTATAATTACTAGCTCACAACAAATTTTGTTTCATCCTTACCGTTAATATGTTCCCCATTCCTGAATGATTTTAAAGTAAATCCTAGACACCATATAATTTCATTTATAATTATTTAGTATATGTTTCTAAAATATAAAGACTTCTTCAAAATATAATCACAAAATTATTATTGTACCTAAATAAGACTAACAATAACAACTTAATATCAAATATCTCCCCGCCAGTGTTCACATTTCCAATAGTCTCATAGTTATTTCTCTATCTTTTTAAAATAGTTAGAAGAAAGATCTAAAAGCTCAAGCAGCATGACTGCTTTTTATGTCTCCCACTTAAAAAAAAATTATAAATTCCTCCTTCATGTCCTGAGATTTTTCTTCTTTTATTTGTAGAAGAAATTAGATTGTTTGTTTTATGGTCTAACAGTGTGGATTTGGCTGATATTTCATCCCTGTGGTCTGGTTTAAAATGTTCCTCTGTCCTCTGTACTTGCTGTAATTTGGTAATTAGATATAAATGCGTGATCAGATTCAGGTTTAATTTCTGTTTTAAGCCATGCCGCTTCACAGGGTGTTGTGTGTCCTGCTATCAGGAGCCACATAGTACCGGGATGTTGCTCTTTGTGATGTTAGTGGTCTCTAATCATTGTGCAGCTCTAGTATTCTGTTAGGAGTTGCGAAGTGGTGATCTTTTTATTTCATCATTTATTCTTCCCTTCTAGGAAGACGTTTATAAAGAGAAAATTTCTCTCATCCTCCTTTTGGTTACCTTGAGGTACAATTCATATAGAAAAATGTAATAAACACTTGAGTCTTTTCCTTCATTTAACTTGTCACTCTTTTTAAATCTCTTTTAAATATTTGAAGTTGAATGAGACTTTGGTTTCTAAAGATGGCACTTCTGTGCACTTCTTAAAGTTCCAAGATTTTGCTTCAAATAATTAATGGTACTATTTGGTACACAGCATTTGTTATACCTTTATTAATCCGAATTCATATCCTTTGTCTGATGAAGGTAGGGAAGGAGGTCTGAATTTCATTTTGTCTGAAATTAGCATCGCATTCTTACTTGGATTTTAATTAAATATTTCTGACAAATTTTTGCCCATATTTCTCTTCCCTTTTTATTACAAATTATCCCATTGAAAAGTTCAAATTATACATAATTTTATACAATGAAAACTAAAAGATTGCTCATCAAGAAGAAGAGTTCGATAGTTTTGTGTATGTGCTTTTAGATATTTTCTATATAAATATAGATATACACTTATACTAAATTACATGCACATACTTTTTTGAAAAAATGGAATCCTATTTATGTAATGTTCTACAATTTACATTCTGCCTTGGTATAGATCATGAATCTTATCTCAGCAGATGTCCATCGAACACATTTTTGTACTGGGTACATTGTATTTCACAGTATGGATCTACTATAATATGTTTTACCAGTCTGCTCTTAATGAGCAAGATTTTATTCTTATAAATTGTATGACACAAATATTCCTGTATGGATACACTTGTATGAGTATTTCAATAAAATAGAAATGGTTTCTAAGAGTATACTTATTTTAATTATTTTTAAGTACTGAACAGTTGCTTTCTAAAGAGGTGGTATTTCTTTCCTCTAAGTATGAGTGTGCTCTTTCTCCCACACTCTTACCAACACCGTTTATATTCATTCTTTTAAAATGTTTGTTGCTTTGGTAGGGAAAAATGGTGGCTCATTGTTTAATTTGCATTTTCCTGATTACTCATGCGATCAGAAATTTTTATTTGCTCTACTGCAATTATATTTCTTCTTTGAATTGTCGGTTCACATACTTTACTTGTATGTTTTCATAGGTATTTTATTGTCAAGTTGGCAGAAATTTGGTTTGTGGCTACCCACCAGCTACAAGGTTAGCCCGAAAGGGTGATCAAGGATTTGGTCATTGTAGGCTAGCAGAGAGTTCAAACTTGACATAATCTGGCAAGAATGTAACGTGCAAATATTTTCTGTTGATAAGTAAAGGCATAGTCTTATGTTTTGGTGAACAACCAAAGGAAAGAAAGGTTAATCTTCTATGAAAACCTAAGAGCCTACTTGGGGCACATAGAAATGTAAGTAGAAGGTTCTTTTCTCTTAATGCAACTCACAAAGGATGATACAAAAGTAGGTCAAGGTGATATATGTAACTAGCATCAGTATTTTCCCTGGGGAACAGTTCTGAATTTGACGCCTGTAGCCCCAGAGTAATTTCGTATGATGTAGGAATAGCAAAAGTGTGGCATGCATGCCAGGGCTCCCCTATCCTGTTCCCATGGCAGGCATCACTAGTCAATCACGGCAGTCTTTCCTCTTGAATTTACATATAACTATCTAGGCTTTTTCATCATAGTTTGCTAGACTTGTCTCTCATTAATGTTCATAGACAATAAAATGAAATTGATTTACAGTCCCTGTTGTGTACCCATGCTCATTAGAATTTAAACTCCAGTAGATCATGGATTTGTCTGTCTTGCTTTCTTATGCTTACAACAATGCCTGGAGCATACTAGGCACTCAATAAATGTTTGTTGAATAAATGTACAAATCATAAATTTAGACAGAATTTTCCAAAATGAATTCAAATATTCTTCATATTACAATAGAATTCTAATAAGCATTCATGAAATAGCTATTTCTGAACATTGTAAGTTTGTAGTCACTAGTTCTAAGGTTATTGAGGGAAATCTTTTATTTTGATGCTATTTAGATATTGAGGTTTTTTTTGTGTGTCAGATAATCTTTTTTTTAACTTGAAAATAGAAATCTTTTGAGTGACTGTGAACAATAGCAATTACAACAGAAACATTCGTGGGAATTCCTATATTTTCAAACACTTCCAGCATCATCAGTATGATTAGCATTTTCTAGTTCTATTCCTCCTGAATTTACAATTTGACTTTAGATCAAATTTGGCAGTAGGTATGACTGTGACTAAATTGAACTCGATGGTAAAACTTATACCCTATTTTTCTAAGGTCAACATCTTTTCTGATCCGTTCATAAATGTTAGGCTGAGAAATGTGCTTTTAAGGTGGCTTGAGCAAGGGGCATGCATGGTTTCTTTCTTTCTTTTTTTTTTTCTTTTTATTGAAGCTTTGGTGCTGACACAGATCAAGGCAAATCAGGAATTATAGCAACTTGATTTGAATTGCTTGAAAATTGTAGCTCAATACAAAATTCAGTAAGGTAGGAACAGGGATGGGAAATAAAATAAAATCATGGCTTCCAAAAAACAGGAAACCGTTTAGGTATGGGAGAGGGTGGCAGATTTTCTCTCAAGAAACCCCATTATATATGGCCACTTAGTCTATATCCTCAGCTGGGTTAATTTTCTATATCCTGACTACCTTCTTTATCAATCTTATTTGAAAATTAACAGTGTCTCAAACATTCACTTTCAAATCATCTCTCACAATTGTATAAATGTTTCTAGTTTACAAAGTGGGAAGTGTCTCTAGGTGCATTCATTTAATTCTATTAGGTGAGTGTTTCTATCATTATTTGGATGCCAAAAAAGAAAAAAAAAAAAAAAAAAAGAAGCACTACGACAACCGGATCTGGTAAGGAAGAACCCTTTGCCATGTGATTGCATGGCTATTAAGTGGCGAAGCTGTGTTCTTCCAACTCCAAATCAAATGCACTTTCCAATAAACCAATTCTCCCTGAAATCACACAACTGTGACTATTTTAAAAGGATAAAAAATGAGGGGTACAAGAAAATGTAGGAAGGAGAAATTTTACGGCCATTTAAAATGAATGCAAAAAATAAATACAGTGGGTAGTTAGGTATTTCATCTGTGAGGGTTTAATTTTTAAGTATCTCATGAATTACTGAATGCTTCTTATTCTTTTTTTTGTGACTAACTTCACTGCTCTCCTCTTTGTTGAAGCTTTGGTGGCTAAGAGCGAAGCATCTCTTCCTTACAACCAAGCTCAATTTGCAGTTCAGATCATTTCCTTGCTAGAAGTGAAATCAGCACTCTAATAACTTGGTGACAGTAACTATTTGACCAGGCATGCATAGTAATCATTAGATTATTTATGCCTTCTATAGCAGAATTTAATTCAAAGATCTTTACAATCCTGTCTTCCTAGTAATTAATCTATAAAATCATGCAACTGTAAGTGCTTGGAATCTCTAAGAACATGTAATTATTTTGCATTCCTTAGTGGTAGTAGCATGATTATTTTAGTGTGGGTGAACTCCCGTTGCACAGAGACCAAGTCTGTCTAATACCCAGAAATTTGGATTTCTAAATGATGAATACTTCATTTTTCAGGAATCTCTCTTTGTTATGAAATAACTGAAAGCCTTAAAGACTAGTTTTTATTGCGAGATGGGAAGCACCTTGATAAGTACATTGAAGAACTCTTAAAATCTTCAATTTGAAATCAATCTTTAAGAAGCAAAGCCTGGGGATTGGGAAAATGTTTACTTTTGGCATGAAAAATCTGTCTCTCTATGGCAAGGTGCAGTGTTTGTGGTTTTGTGAAATCAAACTGATTCACATTCTTCCTGAGAATGGAGTAAGGACTCTCGAGACATAGCACTCTGGCTTAGATGAGCCTTCAAACCTATGTATGAAGACTCAGGTATCTCGTTTTTCTTTGAAAGTTCAAATGATTTAAACAGGATAGCAGCACTGATTATGGTATATGCTGATGTCAGGATCAAAATTAAAACCAGGTAATCTTAACGGAAACTAAAGAATCTGGATACTTTTATTAACCGAAAATCAATCCTTTCATGTGATTCAATTAAAACATCAATAAAATCTTATTTCAAAAGTTACAAGTAGAGTATCTACCAATATAGCACATACCATAGATAGAAAACTGCTCAACCCCCTCTGAATCGTTGCCTGTTTTAATAAGTATTCAGAAATTATACTCAGACTTCAAAAGAAATTGTAAGGAATTGTTAGCAGGTTTATTAATGTTTTATGTTTTATTAAAAGTTTGGGTGTACATTTCACAATGAGCAACATCAAAAATCAGACTTTCTGCCTGTAATTTTGCTTCCTCCTGTCTTTCTGCCTTTGGGATTCACTCTTTTCCTTTCATCAGCTGCCATTTTCAGCAGCATGCAGTAATTTCATGGCTCATTGCAAGCGCTGAAAACCTTTGAAACCACAAATGCTAACCTACCTGGCCTGCAGCCATTTAGGAAGAGATTAATTTAGCAAACAGAAGCAAAACACTTTCTACTTCTAGCCTGTGCATAATTTCACTTCTATCTATATTTATTTTACAGTGAGCAGCGTAATGACAATTTCAGTAATTGCAACTCTATAAAAATTTGCCTACCTAGCTTATCTCACTATCACAAGACTGTGAGTCAGTCAGATTAGAAAAAGTACAGCATGTGAAACAGCACTGGTTGCCTTCCAAAATATGGGCCTTCTATAAAACTCAAGTGATGCTTTGCACTTGTTTGCGTTCTTATCTATTGGGCAACGGTTTCTTCCCGATGTTTTGATTGGGACGTGTGCATTCCTCTTTAATTCATGGTGATTTATGGGGGCACCCTCCTTACAAACAGACAAATGTATTTGGAAGAGTAGAAGCGCCAGCCCATTTCTGCAGACTTTGTTATAAATGGCTGTTATGTTGCTGTCGAGCAATTTGAACAGAAGAGAAAGTCCATCTGGGGCAAATTTAAGCTATCGTGCTTGGAAGGATTTCAAGGACTAAATTAGCCCACAAACTGTTAGCTAAAAATAAAAGTTTTATTGTTTCTTGTCTAACTTAAAAATCCCACCATTGAAATTAACACCAATTATATCTACTGTATATGCGTATGTATACATTCCCCTAAGGGATCATTTGTTGCTTCCTTTTATTCATTTGTATAGTGCTTACACACACACACACACACACGCATACACACACAAATACACACACACAGTGTTTAGCAAAAAAGGGAGAAATAATGACTCAAGCAAAATAATATTTATGAATTAGGAGAAGATATAGTGAAAGTTGAAGCTAGCCAGTATATCAGAAAAAATCATTTACACTATTTGACCAGTAAGAGGCATCATGAAAGAACTAAATGTAATAAGGGAGGTGGAGGAGAAAAAAATTTGGTGTGAAGTTGTTGATACCAAGCCCTGTATGTGGCGGGGGGGTGTTATATTTGAGGGATTTTTCTATGTATGTAAAGGATAGAACAAGAATGTCATATTGCTAAGGGATTTTTTTCTCTAGATCAGCTACGAGGGGGACCTCTCTTGATAAGTCACTATAATGTTTGTTGTATACAGACTAATTCAGAGATGAGACTCTAGAGTTGAGGGTTGAATATTAAGACTTGGCTTGACTTTTCCTCAGGAAGAAAGGGATTTGGTAGTCACTGAATGACCTTGAACTATGATACGGTTTCTACAGTCCTCTGATAAAAGATCATTGCTCACCATCTTAGGTTGCAAAAACTGCTGCCAGTAAAGCAGGATAGTATAATAAAAGGGAGTAAAAGGAGAACAGCCAAGCAGGCTACATAAGGCATTTTGGCTTGGGTGCTGTATCTTTTCCATTTTATACATTCCTTGTTCGCAAGTAATGGCAGTTGAACATAATTCTCCACTTCCTTACTCAGATTTGAATATTCTGTACTCCATAAAGGAAATTCTATAACATTAAATTTGTTTATGCACTGTTTTTATATTAGCTAATTCATTTATGTGTACAGATACACAGACGGCAGTAGGATGACTGGCCAACCCCCACAGATGTACACCTCCAATCTGGCATCCCATAACATTCATAAAATATGTCAACACAGTCTGGAATTTTTCCATGGTTTATGTTATAACATTGCTGTTCATAGCATACTGGCAAAATATTTCGTGTTGAAATTCATGGTAGTAAAAATGAAAAAAGGAATTTTCTCAATGTTTTGAGGCCATTTGCAAAAGTACTCGATCAATATCCTTCTCATATAATAAGCACTTAAATCAACACAAATTGAACAAGAAAAACACATTCATGTGCTTGGGTATTGTGTAATAAATAGTTATTTGTTTTTTAAAACAATTGATGGTAATTATGCTGTCTTAATGATCATTTTGAAAATGCAATGCATCTTTGCAGTACTGTGTAAAGAATCATAATGTTGTGTGATAGACTCAAATCAATAACAGAAACATATTCATAACCAATGTTGGTTATTCTGCAGTAATATATTTCTAAAGCAAATAATAACTTTTGGTGAAGAGTGTTACTAATATCATGAGACTACTAATGGTGAAAAATTCACAATCACAATCAAGAATAATAGCTTCTTATTTGGGGAGATAGATTGGTGAGTTTGCATTTTCCTTTCACTGGGAGGTTTTTGCATCCTTGTTGCTGGAGGTCGAATCCTGCTCAGCCACAATCCAGTAACCAGAGGCCACCAGAGGTCAGTCTTTCATGATGGGCAGTGTGAAACACCCCTTGTTTGTCCTCCAGGGGACATCTCCGGAAACTTCACCTTATGTATGTTTTTTTTTTTTTTTTTTTCTCCTTTTATTCCCCAATGTTTGAAGATGACAGTTTCAAGCATCACTTTTGTTAATCCTCAAATGTCTTGAAGGGAAAATGAAAGTAGTGTGGAGTAATGGAAGGACTCAGGACTCTCAAAACTAATGGAGAAACAAATTCCACTTTTAAATTGTGCAGTTTAAGCAAGTATTTTCCTTCCTATAAGGGTCTGAATGTGTGTGTACCCCAAAATTCGTATGTTGAAATTCTAATCCTTAAGGTGACAGTATTAGAAGGTAGGGCTTTGGGGAGGTGATTAAGTTATAGGGGCAGAGCCCTCATGAATGAATTAGTGCCTTTACAAAAGAAGACCAAGAAAGATTCCCTCACCCCTTCCACCATGTAAGGACACAGTAAAAAGCTGCTATGAGGAAGTGGACCCTCACCAAAGACACTGAATCTGCCCACACCTTGACCGTGGACTTTCCAGCCTCCAGAAGTTTGAGAAATAAATATTTACTGTTTATAAGCCACTCATTCTATCATATTTTGTTAAGGCAGCCCAAAAGAAATAAGACACTTCCTGACTGTTATTTTGTTCTCTGTAATACTGAAATAATAGCAAATTGTATGTAATTTTTACTAAGAGTCAGCATTGTTATCATCCCTATTTTGTAGCTCAGAAAACTGGGACACAGAAATGTAAAATGATATGTCTGGCTTCACGCGGCTAAAATGTGTTCGAATCAGGTTGTGAACCTAGGTGACCTGGCTGCAGAGTGTGTACTGATAACCATCATACCATCCTGCCTCACACATGTGACTTTTCTCATTGATGATTGTTGCAAAGATTAACCATGTCTTTCCAGCTATTCTCTGCCTTAGCTTTTGGTGCTTTAATAATTTATTTAATCTCCTTGGTACCCCCAATCTTAAAATGTCATTTAGGGCATGTCTGAGTGTTTCCATCATAATCATTAAGTTATTCAGGAGAATTTGGATGTGCTTTTGTACTCCCTGATGTTGGTATCATGAAGGCAGGCAAAGAACTCTTGATGGTTTCCCATGATTGTTGATCACAACAAATTTGGGTAGTTGCCAAAGGAAAATGTTAAGTGACACTTTATTATATAAAAATAGATTATTGTTAAGTAAAAATATATATGTATGTGTATTACTATGTAAACACACATATGTATATATGTATATATATTTGTGTATTACTAAATACTAGAATCTTGTTTTACCCTTGTATTTTATTATAATACCCTATAGTCCTATATAAAAGACTAATTATACTAAATTTCTTAAATTTATAATTTCACAGAAACAGTGTGCGCGCGCGCGCGGGCACACACACACACACACACACACACACACACACACACAAAGAGATTTATGACAAGGTGCTGTCTCACATGATTATGGGGGCTGAGAAGTCCCATGACCTGCTGTCTGCAAGCTGGAGATTCAGGAAAGCCAGTGGTGTAGTTATAAGGTCTGAGAGCCAGAAAGCCGATGACATGGGTTCCAGTCTGCTCTGAAGGCCTGAGAACCAGGAATGAATGCCAAGGGCAAGGAGAAGATTGATATCCAGCTCAAATAGTCAGGCAGAGAGCAAGTTCAACCCTTGCCAGCCTTTTGTTTTATTCAGGCCTTCGACTGATTGGATGATGCCCACCACATCAGGGAGGACCATCTGCTTTATACAGCTCACCAGTTCAAATGCTAATCTCTTCTGGAGACACCTTCACAGACATACTTTGAAATGATGTTTAACTAGATATCTGGGCATTCCCGTCATGGAGACATAATGTTAAGCATCATATTACCTATATATTTATAGGTCTTATAAATCAAGGTCTGATCTGGTGAATTTATATCCTGAAGAAAGGCTAAAAGAATGTCATTATAATAATGAGTTTTAAAAAAATTCCCTTTTGAGGTAATTATTTTTTACCCATGTTGAGCTAAATTATTTTTCTAACCATTTTTAGGTTATCTTGGAGAGTTTGAATAAAAAAAATGTAAAAAGTCGCCAATTTATTTCCATTTACAATAATTTTAAAGAACTCCGTCAAAATTTGAGAAACATTTTTCCTTTTCTTGTTTGACTATAAATTTAAGGTTGTTGAATTGAAATTGTCTTAGACAAGCTTCGATAAAAGTTCCAGATCCCAATTGTCCAATTCATTCATTAAAGGGAAAGACTGTATTTCCTAGGGCACTAGGAGAAAATAGTGAATAAGGGACAGAAATCCTTTAGGTACCTCCCTAAATCTAATGTGTAGAAGACAAAATTTTCTTTTCAATGGGGAAATTATGGGATTTAGTCCTGGCTTTCTTAGGTCCAAACAAGGAGCCCATAGAGTCCCAGAATTTTTTACTCCAAAATAATGGATTTTTACAAAACATTTTTGTCTTTTGACCAAAAGACTGGTATTTGGTCTAGTCAGGGCAGGATTAAACCATGAGTTGCCAAGTTATTATAAGTTTCAGGGCTTGTAGGTATATAATTAATCCCCAACCGTTTATCATTTTCTATATGGTTTCCTAATGCCTTCTTTGTGTTACTGAACAGTAACTTTTTTTTTTTTTTTTTTACTTTAAAAAAAAAAAAAATCAGTGACAAAAGTACTCGGAAGTTGAAAATTAAGACTTATAGTCTAAACCTTATCTCTGTCCTCATGTTAAGGCAAAAGTGACACCATACAAAACTGCCCATTTTGTTTCTGACTTACCAAGATATTAGATGGGCCGTTTTTTAATGTTTTTTCTAAATTCTACTGGCCAATCTTTTGTTGATGTGTTTCTGTCTTCAAATGAGGCTACATACCTTAATCAAACAAATATCCTATTATTTACAGAATTAGAAAATACCTGTAAAAAGTGTTTAACATATGTCTTTGAGGCATTTTGTAGTAAGTTACTATGGTGGCCATCCAGTTAATGAACATCAGATGTACTCAATGCTCTCCATTGTTCTAAATGCAAATTTTGAATGTGTAGGCAAACCAATGAAGTATATGTATGTCTGTGTGCGTGTATATCTGTGTGTGTGTATGTGTGCATGTTATAAAAGAGGTTTTCAAGATATATATGTATATATTCAAAATATAGACAGCAAAAATAGTAAAAATGCTATTTAATTTTCCAATCTGATTATTCAATAATAGCATGGCAATCAAGAAAAACCAGCTTTTGACTAAAAAAAAAAAAAAAAAAGGCTAGTTTCAGGCTGGAGTGTATTGTCAAGACCAAGTTATAAACTTCTGAAAAACAGGAATGATAATGGAATCGCTGCTACAACCTTAAGTATAACGGTGTGAACGGCTCTGCTATTATTTACTATGGTAACGTAATAAAAGACAGCACTGTTTGGGCCATTATACTCACTGCTCTTTTTTCAGTATAAATCATTATATTTATTATCTGTCTTCTTGTATAGGGGGTCATAAGAAAGGCCAAGCGAAAGCTGAGGAAACCTACTTTTCTAAAAGAAATTGAGCCTATTTCTAATTCTTTTTCTTTATCAAATACAAGGGAACAGAGAAGTTTTTTGTGAAAAATTGTTTCATGTAAGATTAAAGTGCAGATTATTGGTGAGAAAATGACATTCACTTCCAGACATCTTGTAGATCCCTGGGAGATATTGCCAGTCTCTCTCTGATATTTTTACCTTTCTTCCTTGGAGGATTTGTTTCCTGGCAGGTTTTGAGCAGTGGGTCCTGGAGCTTTTATTCTGTTCTGGAGACTTGTGTTATTATTATTGATTGATAACTAAAGCTATGATCTTAGCAAAATAGCTCCTTTTGAGTGAATTTTATATAAACATCAGAAATGTGTCCTACACAGCTTTTGCTCCTTCTTTTGTAGAAATCCTACAAACTATACTTGTTTTCTTTTGCTTGAATGATTAGCTAAAATATTTCATCATACTTTATTTATAAAAATTCCAGAAACAAAGGTAATTCAACTTCACTAATAATTTGATTACATATTTTTTGTGAATACGTCCTCACTTACATCACAACCCAGGCCCCCATTGTGAATAAATATGACTTTCTGCAGAATGACAGGCTCTCTATTTTCAACTCTCTGAAGGGCAATCATGAGCCCACTACCTCTGGATATAAGGTTTAGAGGACCAAGGTAGCTGGGAGATTTGAGGCTGAGAATGAATGGTAAGAGTATCATAGATGACAGCTCAAGGCCCCCTTTCTTACTTCCAGAAAAAAGAAAAATGAATATACAATAGAACTAAAATAACTTTTTTTCCGGATGGAAACTGAACCTTACATTGAAATGCTCCTAAACCAAATGGGGCATATAGGCAGGTGTCTGGTGATAACTTGTAAAAGAAAGGAACATTACTATCCCCATAAGCGAATATTCATTACTGAGAACTCCAGGGTACTGAGCACCCTGGAGAAATAAATATGGAGGTACTTTTTCCACCTAACCAAAAGCATGACTCCTTTCACATAAGTGCAATATGCTATCAACTATAGCCAACTCATGAGAGCTGGTTGAGAATAAATTATACCTACGACAGCCCATACTCATATATCCTCGGGGGCAGAAAAACAAAGAGTAAACAGATCATATTTTTAAAAATAGAGTAAATCTCAGGCTCTGCATCTCTTTTATGTTAGTTTTTCTTGAGTGTATTGGTGTACTGAACAACTATTTTCCTTAGGCTAATGATGGTATTAGAATTATCTAGAAAGAAAATGTTTTCAAACATTTCCATTTTATTTCCAAAAGAAGCATCTTGGAATATAAATGAAAATGGGTACATTGGACACAACTCAGCTGGTTTTAAAAGTAAGGATGTGACCCTAGCCTGGAGCTGTGAATGCCTGTTCTGTGGCTCAGAGGATTAATCACTGGCACTCTTTCCTAAGAGGGCTCGAAAGTGCCTGTGAGTAGTTGCTGATGTTGTACCAGTGATGTCATAAAAGAGCTATGTGACATCACAGCCCCATTTGCTTTCATTCATAATGAAAGTCCATTCCCAGATACCCTTGCTCTCTTTTGATAGGATGATCTGCGTTTAATTTAAATCTGTAAATACTGGTTGCATGTAGTTACTTAGAAAGCCTTTACACAATATCAGCACTTAGACTCTATCTGAAATAAGGCTCTCTGGGGATGGAACCCATGCTCTGGCTCTCACTTCCCCTCTTTGTACCTACTCCCAAGCAACGTCACCCCAGAGCTTTTTCCCTAACCATGGTGCCATTCAGTCTGCCACCAACAAACACAAACACAACAAACTGTGGTTACATCCTTCCCCACCACTACACACATCGTGAGCAGTCTTTTCTCTCCAGGCCTTTGCCTGTATTATCCTTGTCTGTGCTGGTGACTTCCTGCCATATACATCCGCTCTCATCACCACTGTATTCCATATGCATGCACATGCACACACACAGACACACACACACTCACACACACAGTGTATCTGTCTAACTCCTACTCATTCTTAGTTTTAGCCACCTCTTTCACCTCACATCCACATTAAGCCATCTAGACACTGCACTGACCCCAAGCTTGGGCTATCTGTTCCTTCTATATGTATTCATAGGTTACAGTGCTTATCATTGTTATGGCTTATTGAAATTGACTTTTTTGTTTCTCCCAATAGAATTGGAAGCTGTGAATGAGTCTGAATGGCCTGCTCACCACTGTAATCCCAATCTCTGTCCAGTTTTCTTGGTATTACCATGTGCTGTAACTTTCAGTGTCCTGTGCTGAGTCTTATGAGATCATAACAGACATGTTGCACATTTGCCACTGAGTGGTTTCTTAGATGGCATGCTGAATAGGAGCATAATAATAGTAATAAACTTTGATTATGTCCTCGATTCCAAGAAGAGTTCCATAGTGATCCTACAAAGTGGGTACTGTTTTTATCCCCATTTTACGAATGTTGAAACTAAATCTCAGAATTTTAGTAAATTTCTCAGGGTCACACAGCTGGTAAGTAGAAGAGTTAGTACTTGTACCAAGACCTGTCTGATCCCAAAATGCATAGCCTTAGCTACTGGGCTGTCACTACCTTGAGAAAACTAGAGCCTCTCTACTTTTGACATGCCATAAGGTGTGCAGAACAAGAACCCTGGGCTTTGGCGGTACTGTGCTTGACCAAATGGCTTAGATTCTAGCAATTCCACTGGGAAAATGAAGTTGATGTAGATCCTGCCTAGAGGGAACTTCCCTTCTCTGCTACAATTGTTTCCCTAACAATTTTCATTCCCTATCAGTTAATTTTCTGTTGTTCAACCTGAGCCATGTTATAGGATTTCTCACTAAGGACATTAGTGTGTATACAGATGTGCACTGAAATCCAGCAGCACAGTCCAAGTGAGGAACACAGGAGGTGGCTTAGGAGTTAGGTTTCCCTCTTAGCTATTCAGCCATGGACAGCAAACCTCTGGTCTAGTTGACAGTAACCCTCTGTGGAAGAGGATACAGTGTGCATATCTTTCTTTTTTTTTCTAGAGAACAGCCCCACTGATGCATTCATATAATAAACAGTATTAAGATTTTCTTGATTTTATGTTAAATTAACTTTATAGTATGTTCCATGTTCAACAACAGAAAGGTAATTTATTAAAATTTGTTTTGAAGGTTTGATGAGTCAACATTAATATTGATGGCAACGAGGTTATTATCATGTTGACAACTTTGCTTAATTCAGTAAATAATTCCTGGCATAGTAAACATTGGCTGCAAAGCCTGTAGTTAATACAAAGTATGTAAACTGATTTGACAGAGTCCGGAGATCCAGGATTCTATGAGTATATAGATTAGTAGTTTGCTGATAACTACTGGTGAGGCGGGTCTTGGGACACTAATGTGAACTTGACCAGTTAAGTCAATTTCTAAAAATTCTACTTGATATATCAATATTGCTTCTGAATTGGCTTTCAGACAGATTTGCTAATCAGTGGCTTTTCATGGCAGAAGACAAAAAATACAATGGTTACTATGAAAACATTTGAAATACCTGAATTTGCTTAATACACAGCTTTATTTACTAGAAGCCTGCAGCTAAAATAAAATTCCCAATAAATATAAGGATTCTACATAAATGTTAAAAGTTACATTTTATTATAAAGAAAGACCTTGAAGAAGAGGGCTAAAAAAAATGTTATTTATGCTATCTGTTATTGTCTGAGAGTATGTCAATAGTATGTGCTTCAAAAGAATTGACGGGAAATGTTTATCAGCAGACAATGAAGCCAAATAGATTGTTTATGACAACATGGGGAATATATGTCTTGGCAAGGTTTTGAAGTATAGGCATGAGGGTCATTCTCATGGCTGCTTTGGATGACATCCATCATTGCTGAATATCTAGATTTTAAAAGACAACGTATTTTTGTATGGAGAGAATTGCTAGGTAGTGTATGTTGTGTTCATATTAGCCTTGATGGCACATTCATATAGAAATGTAGAATCTGTGTTATTATTTTAATATCCAGTCATTTGCTTGCAATTTACTGTTGCTTGTGCTCTATTTTTCTTGTTTATAAGGGATTTTTTTAAATGCTGCAACCAGATAGGCTTAGTTGGATATCTTAACTCCATTTATTTGTTTACAAATCTGTGACTTAAAAGATTAGCATTCATTGACTAGTACTTTTCAGACATCAAACCTGCTGTTAATGAGTCAGGTTAAATCATGTGGAAGTATTAAAAAAGTATATATTTGAGATGTGGTCTATTTGGATATTTTTAGTCCATTACTAAGTTTTGTTGTCATTTAATTTTGTAAAAGCATATACAAATTTTCAAAGAAGGTAAACAAGATAACAAATCTGATTAGTAAATATTATTTTGAGAACCGTGATTATCACATATATGTGTGTGCATATATATTTAACAGTAGTATCTTTTGAATATCTATTTTCTGTTTTAATTTCTATGTTATTGTCTAATGTAGAAAACAGGCCTTTGGATAGTCTATTCAAGAGCTGGTTTAGCCACTGAAAAGTGGGTCAGCCATGGAAAGCAGCCCTGAATTTATTCATTTTTGGATCAAAGACTCTTACGGAAGTGCTTTTAAAAAACATGGACAGTGATTATTAATGATAACTTATTAATCATTCAAGAGAGATTGCTGCGACATTATTCTAAAAAAATACATAACTGTAGAGCCAGTAGGTGATTTATTGAATGTCATGGTCTGATATTGGCAACAGGGCTGCAAAATGACTCCAGTTCCTGACTATGAGTCATAGAGTCATCCAACTTCCTGTGCACCATTCATTACAACAAAATTCTTTAAGAAACCTCAGCCACCTGCCCATAGGAGCAGAAATACATGGGATTTTGAAGTCCTTGTTTTATAATGCATGTAAAGCAAGGACTTCAAAATCCCATATATGTCTAACATGACTTAGAAATCTCGTATTTCCAAGTCATGTATTTCTAATGTAACAGAAATCTTTAGGAATACTGAACTTCATGTTGTTTTTCTTTAACTCTGCACAGTAGAAATGATCAAATTGGTAAAATAAATAAATAAATAAATAAAATAAAATAAAATAAAAAAATCTTCTATACATCAGTCTTCTCCTAGATGGAATGAAGGATCCAAGGAGGCTCTGGCCTCATGGCCATTATAACTTAAGGAGATCAGACAGAAACAACAAAAGTGGAGTGTAATTAGCATATGCTATCTCCTAGATGTATAAAAAGGGCCGTAGGGATGAATTTTACCTGGGGAGATCAGGAAAGTTTTCTTAGCAAAAGTATGAATAATCTGAAGATTAAAGGGTAGAAACAAACAATAGGGAAAGAGGTCCTAGGACAGAAAGAAGCTACTAAGTAGAGATGTTAAAAGGATGGTGCTTGCTCAGGAAGGAGTAGGGGGTTGGTTGAGCTAAAAGCTTAAGTGTGTGAGGAGGGTGTAATGGACTGGATGTATGCATCCCAAACTTCCTGACAAGGCCCTGATACCCAGGTACAGTTTATGCAACTGTGCCTGTTTCTACGGCTTAGAGGGAGTGGGTTGGTGTCTGTTAAACTGTTTCCTCAGAAGACACTGAGAAAACGTAGAAATCATTGAGTCAGCCCTGAAAATGGGCAGGATTCAGGAAAGTAAGCTAGCGCATATGCTCATGAATACAGCCTAATTGGTATTGACTCTCATAATTCCTTTACAAAATATTGTTTAATTCTTAATTGTTGTCCAAATGATTTTATGCAAAATAGAGGTTGGTGCTTAAAAAGCCTTTTTTCCTTAATAAGCTTTAATGAGATTTGAATCTTTTTTTTCTTTTTGGCCAAAGCAGGGCAGCTGATTTAGCACAAGTTACATGACTCCCTTATTCTTATTTTAAAACAAGTTTCCATTGATTATTTGCCTATGGTAAGTTATTCATTATTTCTACCATTTGTCACTTATTCTCTGCCTTCAACTCAAGGTATTAGTAACTTTTACTTTGGGGGGATTAATTTTGGCTGAGTATTAAATTGGATTCCTTGCTTCTTCCTCCTGGGTCTTAGTCATCAGGTAAATTTGGGTACAGGATAATAGGTCTGGATGTTTGGATCTGGATGTTCAAGGCAATTGAAGCCAGACAACTTTCAGTCATTTTGGCTACAACTCACCCAGCATTATGAATGGTTTTCTGGCTGGAATAATTTTAACCAGAGCCTCCACTCTTAAGATAAAGGATGTTGGTGTCATTGACACATAATCATCCTTTTTCTTTCTGTGTACAACCCAATTTCAATAGTGTTTGTCTCTCTGTATATATGTACTTTATACTATTCCCTTTGTAGATTATCTACACCAATATTTTGAAACCTGATTATCCCTGTTCTCACCCACAATACTCACTCCCAGAGTGGGCTTCTCTCAGTTTTAATAGGAAAGTATGGAACAAATTTACTATATGTAATTCAACATAGCGTTATTGAAGGTTACTATGAGCCAGGAACTCTGCGAAGACTTAAAGAGAGGCACAAAGATAATTTTCAGCCAGGGTGGGAATTATCTATTATCTATACTGGTAAAGTCTTACCCAAGCACCCTGGGGATTTCACCCACTCCAGCCACTATTTAGCCACCTTGTAACTCACTCCTGGAACTTAGACTTTCCCATGGTCCAGCAACTAAAGGGTTAATAAGGGGCTCACAGCAGTAGGACTCCAGGTCCCACCCCTACAGCAACTAGACTTAGGTCAGCCCTCAGCTCTAGTGGACCCATGCCCATGCCAATATCTCCCTGGGCACACAAACAAAAATGAACATGCTCTCTGACCTTAAATTGCCCATATTCTTGGAGGAGAAACAAATATACAATTGCCAAACAATGTGCTTTAAATATTTGTGCAGTTCTATTGTCTATCTATGTATCTATCAGTCAGTTATCTATCTGTCTATAATGTATCTAATAGCCGCAGAGAGTAAGAAAAAGATAAGAGAAAAATTAAATTTAAAACATATAACCATCTTAGAAAGTTAATGATAAATGACACTGTCTTGTTCCTCTCTATAGGCATAATTAAAAATAGATGTTCTCAATAACACCATATGGGTATTTTAAAATAAATAATAAAATATCACTCAGCTCTTTTTCAATACAGTAAAACACAGTTTTAGCTATCTACTTACATTCAGGTAACATATATTGACAATTAAATTAATGTCTTCTCAAATTGGTACATGCTAGATATTACCAAACGAAGGTACCTTGAGCTCAGACACAGGTTCATTCATTTTAGCTTTCTTAAGGCACCCATTCTCCATCTTTGGAAGATGCTACCCAAATTACTGAATCGAATTAGCTTATAAATTGTTAAGTCCTTGGACAGCAGTGATATATAGAGATTCATTCTCGATATTTTTGGTACTCAAACTAAATGTAAAATGTCCAAGATATCTGCTATTTCTAATACTTTGACAATAAATCACATGTATTTACAGAACAGGATTTTACTAAAAAACCGGTGTTAACCAAAGATAAAATAACATTAACCATTAATAATTTTTTTCATTACACTGTCCTGTTATGAAAAAATATATATTTTAAACATCATCTGGTTTCAGGCATTAAGGACAAAATAAAATTCCTAAGGACCCAAAGATCAGGAGAGTTTCAGACTCAACTGCTGCAGCATGAATTCCATCGTTATAGTTAGAGTTGCTATTTAACATGTAGTTAAATCCCAATTAATCTTAAGATTTAATTATTTTTTGAGTAGAGCAGGAATGCAAAAGTTTTCCCTTCATCTGCCATTAACTAGGATATTAATGTAACCTAGAACTTTTATTCTCTAATGTTCTGGATGTTCAAGGTTTAATATCTAATTATCAAAATGTGCAACACATTTATGCAAAACTTAAGAATCTAAGCATTTTCACACATATCATCTAACTCTAAATCTTGTAATTACAATTACCTTATGATACAGGTTTTGTTAGTATTGTTTTACAGATGGAATTAACAAACCCCAGGAATATTAGTGGGCTTGCCAATGTCTTAAGAACTAGAACTGGAATCCAAGTCTGCCAATTTTTCATGACTTTGGGGTGAGCGGGGGATGACATTTGTTGCAGTCACCACACAAGAGCAAATGTCACTTTACGTATTTATTTTTTACCAAATTTCTCCAAAGTTAAAATTTTTATGAAGGCCTTGTTTTAGGTATGTATACAAAAACTCTCGTAAACATTTTATCTACTATAGGGATAAATAGATAATAAGCGGTGAGCTATTATTTAATGCAATAAGAGAACATAAATACCTCATTTTTACATTTACAAGAATCTGGATTATTTTGTAGGTCACTTCAGGAAGCTTTCTGCAATACCAGCCAGCTGTTCACAATGTGTTTAAACCACACAACTCTGTCACAAGTCTTCCTAAATGCAGAAAATAGAATTGTATCTTCCATCAGTCAGCAGTCAAAAATCAGCATAATTAGGCTGGGTGTGGTGGCGCTGGCCTGTAGTTCCAGCTACTCAGGAGGTTGAGGCAGGAGAATCGGGTGCAGGTTGCAGTGAGCCAAGATTGTGCCACTGCACTACCGCCTGGGCAACAGAGTGAGACTGTCTCAAAAAAAAGAAAAAGAAAAGAAAAAAAAAATCAGCATAATTTAGCGTCATTAGAGGAAATGAAAGAACAACCAGGTCCTGACAGAATGCTTAGGAGCCCCAAATGAGTGCTTATAATAACTCAAAGGAGGAGCTTTTCTTTCTATTCAGAAATATTACACTGGCCAAGGTGTTGGTACAAAGGTAATTCACTCAGTCCCACTGAGTCTTAGCAACTATAGTGCAGTGGACATTGTGTCCCAGAGACTCAAAGATGAAGTAGAAAACAGATCTAAACATCTGTTTAGTACCTCAAAGCCCTCTGCTAAAAAAGCTATTTTTTATGTTGTTGTTATTCAAACTTTTGTGTATAGTGTGATTTTCCAATATTGCCTGTAGAAAAATGTCACCAATTATTGATATGACTTCAAAGATTTTTTCTTTCCTCTTTTTTTTGTGTGTGAGACGGAGTTTCACTCTTGTCAGCCAGGCTGGATTGCAATGGTACGTGATCTCAGCTCACTGCAACCCCTGCCTCCCGAGTTCAAGAGATTCTCCTGCCTCAGCCTCTCGAGTAGCTGGGATTACGGGTACCTGCCACCATGCCCAGCTAATTTTTGTATTTTTAGTAGGGACAGGATTTCATTATGTTAGTCAGGCTGGCCTTGGACTTCTGACCTCAGGTGATCCACCCGCCTTGGCCTCCCAAAGTGCTGGGATTACAGGCATGAGCCACCACCCTCGGCCGACTTCAGTGATTTAATATTAAAATCTTGGTTACACATTCTGCAAAATAATTCTTTTTTACCTCTAACACTTCAATATTTTAAGAATTAATGAAATGAACAATTTTTTTTCTTTTAATTTTTAAAAGGAAAACACATTAGCTGTTTGACAGTTTCCTGAGATTTTAGGACAGATATTTTAAAGTTTTATTCATTTTTTTCCAGATTTTCTAGTTCTTTGAAAACAATAACAAATATCATTAAGGGTGTGTGTGTGTGTGCGCATGCACATGTGTGCGTGTGTGTGTGTGTGTGTGTATGTTTGTAGCGTATCATTCAATGGTTGTAATTCCAAAGCTAGTGAGATCATGTCCTGTTTTTCTCCTGGCCTAGAGGTGCCTTTCATAGCCTTTCATTTTCATAGTGACTCTACTGCAGACCTAGCTGCAGGTTTGATCAGTGAAATAAAATTACATTACAATTATTTCTACTTAAGAAATATGACAGCTAGAATTTTTGTGTTAATTAGTCTTTGTTTTTTATTATTGTGTGACTATGTGTCATAAATTTTCTTGTAATCCAGTTTCAGTACATACTATAAATTATTTTCATTTATTCCAGCATTAACCTGACTTGCAAATGGTTAAATGTGCACTGAGTCTTTCATGCTCTAAATCCTAATATGCTCTATATTAACATCAGAAGAAATGGTTTTGATAATCAGAAATAATTATATGAGCAGGAATAAACCACAATTCACTGAATTCATGGTCAGATGATATTTTTGTTATCATGTTAGATTCTATGTAAGTAAATTAGTACATATTAAACATGATGCACAGTAATTCACAAACATACTGATATTTTCCTCAGACTCGGACTAAAGAACAAACAGGTCGCTGCCATTCTTGTTGTGCATCTCACAGCCAAATGAGGAAGCTCCTGCTTCCTCACCTGCATACCCAGTTAAGCACCATCTGTTTCCTGTTTTAATGTGATATCTCACATAGTTTTTCCAAAGCTTTCACATCAGTAAACACAATCCCAATAGACAGTTAATATGAATTAAAAAGCGTGTTTTCACTAAAGCTGTGTTCTACCTTTCTCTCTTATTTTATAAAATGTGTAACACTACACTGGCAGCTCCAAACCCACTTCCATAGCATGAAATTCCCAAGATTCATGCAGGTCATTTTGAGTGTATTGATGAGATGCTATATTCAGATGCTGGGTGATGGGTAGCATAGAGGCATCTGTGCCTAATAAGGAATTTAGAATTTTAATTTTGTATGGAAGGAACTATCTGTTATCTCATCTTGCCAGCTTTTCTAATAGTTTAATTCTTCTTGGCACTCCCATCCCAGTCTCTTACCATATGGAATTATTAAAATTTTGAATATCTGAGCAACCAGGTCAATAGTACATTTACTTTCTGCGCACTCTTTACTAGTTGTTACTGTTTTCATTCTTGACCTGACTGGCTGAAGCCAAATCGATCAGGTAATACACACTTTGCTTTCCTATAGTTACAGATAACAAATCTGTTTTCTGTTGGAAAGCCGTGTTGGGTCCCATGAAACAAATCAACAAAATGTTGTGCAAAAGACTCTCAGCTTCACTTGGATTCCAGACATCTTCTTGCCTTCCATTCTCACAAGGATGTGTGCTATTGATGTTTTTTTATTGAGTTTCCTTAGCCAAAAAGTCGACCAGTTAAATCATGAATGTCAAACATGTTGTTATTATGGAGGATGTGTAGTTTTCAAACTTTAGCACTAAAAGCACCCAAAATGTTTGTTAAAACACAGAATGTTGGGTCCTATTCCCAGAGTTTCTGATTCAGTAATTTTATTATGCAGCCCAATAATTTGTATTTGTAATAAGTTTCCAGGGAATGCTGATGCTACTGGTTCTAGGACCACACATTGAGAACCGCTAGTGATTATGTAGAGCTCGGAGGATGGAGCTGGATTTATGTGTGTTTTAGTCCTGGCTCTACCCCTTAACAGCTGTGTGACCTTGGGAAAGTTATTAACCTCTCAAAACCTCAGTTTGCTCAGCTGTAAAATGAAGGTAATACCCAACTCATGGGGTTGTGGTGAGACTAAATAAGATGATGCATGCAAAATTCTAAGCCCAGTGCCTGACAAAAATAGCTATTCAATAAACGCCAGCATCTTGCTCTTGATCTGTTTAGGAAACAGAATGCAATGTAGGCCATTTCTGTATTTCTATATTACATTCTACTACGATCTAAGGGTGGGAGAGAAAGCACAGACAAGTAATGCAAGAATATATAAAAATAGACTCTCCAGGAGTTAAAACAAGTTATTCCTTTGAGAACAGGTGGCTCAAAAACTAGTTGTTTTGTATCCTTGCCACTGGAATCCCATCCCAGGATTTTTTTTTCCATACCCAGTATTAGATTTTATGTTGATTTTACTCCCCTGCTTAGTTTTGAGAATCTCTAGGCATGAATTAATGTGTGTTTATTAAATCCAAACCATCTTCAGATTCACTCAGTAAATTATATTAGTTGCAAGTTTAAAATGTAAAAATGAGTGTTCATATATATACACTATTGTAATAGTATTCATATTAATTTGTACCAGTAATTTTTTCTCAATAACAACAAAACTCATCATTAGCATGAATAATCAAAACTTCTGTGTCATTCTAAAATAAACTTGTGGGACTAGAAGGAATCTTTATTTTTTGATTGACAGGAGAAATCTTAGTGACTGATTTTCTAATATAAACTCTGAATAAGTCACATGCCTTATAAAAACACAGATGCTTTTATCACAGTGCCTGTAACTAAAACATGTCTTGTTTTCCATTACTAAATCCATTTTAATGAGAACAAGCATTTTCATCACCATTTTGCAGGTGAGGCCACTGAGGTATAATGTAAATGTTGTCTCAGATGATACAAATAATTAGAGCAAAAGATAGAAGTGAAACCAAAATTTCTTAAATTCAAGCAAATTTTCCACTAGTATTACTATTTCTTATGTATCAAACTATTCATGCAGTCACTTACCCACCATTTTCACCAAGTGCCCCTCTATGTGCCAGCACAGGCATCAGATGTAATGCTAGCATCCCATTCAGGTGACATCAAGAAGTATTTCTTCAAGCAAGTCATTTTTATTTTTCATTAGTTATTTGTGTAATGGTTGATTTTATATAATGCTAGCATCCCATTCGTGTGACATCAGGAATTATTTTTTCAAGCAAGTCATTTTCATTTTTCATTAGTTATTTGTGTAATGGTTGATTTTAGGTGTCAACTTGGCTGGATTAAGGGATACTCCAATAACTGATAAAGCATTATTTCTGGGTATGTCTGTGAGATATTATTTCCAGAAGAGACTGGCATTTCTATCAGTGAACAGAGTAGGGAAAATCCATCCTCACCAAGTGTGGGCAGGCACCATCCATTAGCCTGAGGGCCCAGATAGAACCCCCCAAAAGCAGAGGAAAGGCAATTTTGTTTTCAAATTTGTGCTCTCTCTCTGTCTGTCTCTCCCCTCTCTCTCCTCTCTCTCTCTCCCTGTCCCTCTTTCTCTCTCTTGGAACTGGGATGTTCTTCTTCTCCTGCCCTTAAATATCTCAACTCCAGGTTCTCCAGCCTTTGTACTCTGGGGCTTGCACTAGTGACCCTCTGAGTTCTCAGGCCTTCTGCCTGGGACTTAGAATTATACTATTGGCTCCCCTGGTTCTGAGGCCTTTAGACTTGGACTGAATCGTGCTGCCAACATGCCAGGGTTTCCAGCTTGCAGATGGCCTGCTGGAACTTCTCATCCTCCTGAGTCACATGAGCCATTTCCCCTAATAAATTCCCTTTCATATATCTATATCTACTGCCTATTAATTTATCTAGCTGACTGTCTTATTGGTACTGTTTTTCTGGAGAATCCTAACACACGCAATATGTATCTATCACATATAATCTGTGCTTCCAAGTTAAATTTTGCAACCACAACTAAAAGTAGAATCACCTCCAAAAATAAAATCTACTGAAAACCCGACTTTGAAATCTATTGTATGACCCTTCCTGAATAAAAACTGAATGTTTATTTCAGCAAAGCCTATACCCGAAAGTAAGAATATTTGCAAAAAATACGTGACAAATGCACAAGCTTCAGTAACCGACTCAATCAACAGGAAGAAAGAGTATCAGCGATTGAGGACCAAATGAATGAAATGAAGCGAGAAGAGAAGTCTAAGGAAAAAAGAGGAAAAAGAAATGAACAAAGCCTTCAAGAAGTATGGGATTATGTGAAAAGACCAGGTCTACGTCTGATTGGGGTGCCTGAAAGTGAGGGGGAAAATGGAACCAAGTTGGAAAACACTCTGCAGGATATCATCCAGGAGAACTTCCCCAACCTAGTAAGGCAGGCCAACATTCAAATTCAGGAAATACAGAGAACCCCACAAAGATAATCCTCGAGAAGAGCAACTCCAAGACACATTATTGTCAGATTCACCAAAGTTGAAATGAAGGAAAAA